>NC_084756.1:36557296-36587296 GCF_033978785.1 Entelurus aequoreus | reverse complement strand
GTTATTAACATGATATGTTGACATTTATCAGATATAGTTATTAACATATGTTGACATTTATCAGATATAGTTATTAACATGATATGTTGACATTTATCAGACATAGTTATTAACATGATATGTTGACATTTATCAGATATAGTTATTAACATATGTTGACATTTATCAGACATAGTTATTAACATGATATGTTGACATTTATCAGATATAGTTATTAACATGATATGTTGACATTTATCAGACATAGTTATTAACATGATATGTTGACATTTATCAGATATAGTTATTAACATGATATGTTGACATTTATCAGACATAGTTATTAACATGATATGTTGACATTTATCAGATATAGTTATTAACATGATATGTTGACATTTATCAGACATAGTTATTAACATGATATGTTGACATTTATCAGATATAGTTATTAACATGATATGTTGACATTTATCAGATATAGTTATTAACATGATATGTTGACATTTATCAGACATAGTTATTAACATGATATGTTGACATTTATCAGATATAGTTATTAACATATGTTGACATTTATCAGATATAGTTATTAACATGATATGTTGACATTTATCAGACATAGTTATTAACATGATATGTTGACATTTATCAGATATAGTTATTAACATATGTTGACATTTATCAGATATAGTTATTAACATGATATGTTGACATTTATCAGACATAGTTATTAACATGATATGTTGACATTTATCAGATATAGTTATTAACATATGTTGACATTTATCAGATATAGTTATTAACATGATATGTTGACATTTATCAGACATAGTTATTAACATGATATGTTGACATTTATCAGATATAGTTATTAACATGATATGTTGACATTTATCAGATATAGTTATTAACATGATATGTTGACATTTATCAGATATAGTTATTAACATGATATGTTGACATTTATCAGATATAGTTATTAACATGATATGTTGACATTTATCAGATATAGTTATTAACATGATATGTTGACATTTATCAGATATAGTTATTAACATGATATGTTGACATTTATCAGACATAGTTATTAACATGATATGTTGACATTTATCAGATATAGTTATTAACATGATATGTTGACATTTATCAGATATAGTTATTAACATGATATGTTGACATTTATCAGATATAGTTATTAACATGATATGTTGACATTTATCAGATATAGTTATTAACATGATATGTTGACATTTATCAGACATAGTTATTAACATGATATGTTGACATTTATCAGACATAGTTATTAACATGATATGTTGACATTTATCAGATATAGTTATTAACATGATATGTTGACATTTATCAGACATAGTTATTAACATGATATGTTGACATTTATCAGACATAGTTATTAACATGATATGTTGACATTTATCAGATAGTTATTAACATGATATGTTGACATTTATCAGATATAGTTATTAACATGATATGTTGACATTTATCAGATATAGTTATTAACATGATATGTTGACATTTATCAGACATAGTTATTAACATGATATGTTGACATTTATCAGACAGTTATTAACATGATATGTTGACATTTATCAGATATAGTTATTAACATGATATGTTGACATTTATCAGATATAGTTATTAACATGATATGTTGACATTTATCAGACAGTTATTAACATGATATGTTGACATTTATCAGACATAGTTATTAACATGATATGTTGACATTTATCAGACATAGTTATTAACATATGTTGACATTTATCAGACATAGTTATTAACATGATATGTTGACATTTATCAGACAGTTATTAACATGATATGTTGACATTTATCAGACATAGTTATTAACATGATATGTTGACATTTATCAGATATAGTTATTAACATGATATGTTGACATTTATCAGATATAGTTATTAACATGATATGTTGACATTTATCAGATATAGTTATTAACATGATATGTTGACATTTATCAGATATAGTTATTAACATGATATGTTGACATTTATCAGACATAGTTATTAACATGATATGTTGACATTTATCAGACAGTTATTAACATGATATGTTGACATTTATCAGACATAGTTATTAACATGATATGTTGACATTTATCAGATATAGTTATTAACATGATATGTTGACATTTATCAGACATAGTTATTAACATGATATGTTGACATTTATCAGACATAGTTATTAACATGATATGTTGACATTTATCAGACATAGTTATTAACATGATATGTTGACATTTATCAGACATAGTTATTAACATGATATGTTGACATTTATCAGACATAGTTATTAACATGATATGTTGACATTTATCAGACGTAGTTATTAACATGATATGTTGACATTTATCAGACAGTTATTAACATGATATGTTGACATTTATCAGACATAGTTATTAACATGATATGTTGACATTTATCAGACATAGTTATTAACATGATATGTTGACATTTATCAGACATAGTTATTAACATGATATGTTGACATTTATCAGATATAGTTATTAACATGATATGTTAACATTTATCAGACAGTTATTAACATGATATGTTGACATAGTTATTAACATGATATGTTGACATTTATCAGAGCAGATTCTGCTGACATTGCAACTTCTACTGTATGTATGATTCAACAACTCTGTTGAAATACACAGTGGTTGCACAACAACAGTGGTTGCACAACAACAATGGATACACAACAACAATGGAGGACATCTTTCCTTCTGCTTCAGTGCCTCAAACTCCTTTTCATTAGGAGCCACATCGCAGTTAAGGTGGCCCTCAGAGGCCCCCTTGTGACAGTGAATAGATGAATATGAATGTATATATAAATATATGTACAGTACTGTATACAATTGTCCCTGAGGGCCCCTTTTAACAGTAAATATATGAATATAAATGTATATATATATATATATAAATACATGTACAGTACTGTATATAATTGTCCCTGAGGGCCCCTTGTAACAGTGAATATATGAATAGAAATGTATATATATATAAATATATAGTATATATAAATACATGTACAGTACTGTATATAATTGTCCCTGAGGGCCCCTTTTAACAGTAAATATATGAATAGAAATGTGTATATAAATTAGGGCTGGAACAACTAATCGATTAACATCGATTATAAAAATAGTTGGCGATTAATTTAGTCATCGATTCGTTGGATCTATGCTATGCGCATGCGCAGAGGCTACTTTTTTTATTTTTTTTTATTTTTATTTTTTATAAACCTTTATTTATAAACTGCAACATGTACATGTAATTTGACAATTATATCTTTTTTTGTATTCTCTAGAAAAATTTAAATATCTTTAGATTTTAGTGTAAAAAAATGAGTAATTCAGTCACCATAATTTAACCATTAATTTAGTTTTTTGTTTTTTTTCACAGCATAGTACTGTAAACGGAATAGTACAATAAAATCCATGAGTTTTCTTTACTGTAAAATCTATGGCTGTGGTTTTAATAGTGGAAAAAAATAAATGAAAAAACAGTAACAAAGTTGTTTTTACGGTAAAGTCAATCTGTCATTTTTGCAGTGTATGATTTTTTTAAATCATAATCAAGCAGATGTTTGAACTGTTTGTATTTTATTTGAATGTATAAAAATATATTTTGTTGCATTATTAGAGAATATTCAAGTTGAAAAGATATGCAGAACATGTCTTTTTACATTTAGTAAGAAACTAAGAAATATTTCCATGCTTGGGCCTTGAGTTTGAACCCGGTTCTGTTCTGAAAGTGACCATTCTGTGTCCACCAATCAACACACAGAGTCTAGCTCCGCCCCTTTTGGGTACTCCAACCCTGCTTTTAGGGTGCCCACATGACAAAGAAAGTGTCATCACATTCAAAATGAGTTTGTTGAAGTTCAACCAAACATAAATATTCATGTGCTATAAAGCGGTTGCAAATATTAACGAATCCTCTTTTTTTTCTTCCGACCCACAAAGCTCGAAAAAGCCCTCCGAACCATAGGGCCGGGGCCCATCGTTGGGAGGGTCTCCAAAAAATATCCGTTCCTGGGCTGTGGTCCGTATGAGCCGCAGTAGTTGTAATACAATTTTCCACCACTTGTGGCAGTAATGACAATCTCTAACAGAAGAAGTCCAGTCTTTAAGTCATAGAAGTTTGTTAAGTGCAAAAAATATGACTAAAGTGGTAAAGCTATAATTAATTTACTCGTTATTAATTAGGGACCGCAATGTCCCTTTGGGACAGAGGACCCTATTGTTATTGTAACGATTTTTAGGGACCGCAATGTCCCTTCGGGATAGAGGACCCTATTGGTATTGTAACGTTTTATTATTCTTTATTATACCGCCGCCTCTTTGAGTTGTAATTTGACCCCCTTAACATGCTTCAAAACTCACCATATTTGACACACACATCAAGACTGGCGAAAATTGCCATCTAATAAAAAAAAAACTCAAAATTGCGCTCTAGCGCCCCCTAGGAAAAAACACAGACAAAACTGCCTGTAAATTCCAGTAGGAATGTTGTAGAGACATGAAACAAAAACCTCTATGTAGGTCTCACTTGGACCTAGATTTCATACACTGACATCTTTCAGCAAAAATCAACAGGAAGTTGGCAATTCCCCTTTCAAAACAAAAGTTTTGTAAAAACCGTCACTTTTGCCTCTTTGAGCTGTAATCTGACCCCCTTAACATGCTTCAAAACTCACCAAACTGGACACACACATCAGGACTGGCGAAAATTGCGATCTAATAAAAAAGCAAACCCCAAAGCTCAAAATTGCGCTCTAGCGCCCCCCAGGGAAAAAAACAGACAAAACTGCCTGTAACTTCCAGTAGGAATGTCGTAGAGACATGAAACAAAAACCTCTATGTAGGTATCACTTAGACCTAGATTTCATACACTGACATCTTCCAGCAAAAATCAACAGGAAGTTGGCAATTCCCCTTTCAAAACAAAAGTTTTGTAAAAACAGTCACTTTTGCCTCTTTGAGCTATAATTTGACCCCCTTAACATGCTTTAAAACTCACCAAACTGGACACACACATCAGGACTGGCGAAAATTGCGATCTAATAAAAAAGCAAACCCCAAAACTCAAAATTGCGCTCTAGCGCCCCTTAGGAAGAAAACACAGACAAAACTGCCTGTAACTTCCAGTAGGAATGTCGTAGAGACATGAAACAAAAACCTCTATGTAGGTCTCACTTAAACCTACATTTCATAAATTGACAACCCCCAGCAAAAATCTACAGGAAGTTTGCAATTCCCTCTTCAAAACAAAAGTTTTGTAAAAACCGGTCATCTTTTTTCAAAAATTATCTCCTCTCAGCGCGTTTGTCGTGTCGGCTTCAAACTAGCACAGGAGAGAGATTGAACCCTTCTGATTAAACGTTGACCAAAGAGTTTTAATTACTGCTCCGGTTTGGATTTTATGTGTCCTCAAAGTCGTTCCCGTCCATCGCTGCTTGCAGCTTTAATTTATTTAGTTTATTTTAGAAACAGAAGTCAAAGAGACGCCTCTTAAGCGCGAAAAATATGACTAGAGTAGGGAAGTTGCATTTAATAGTATTTTAATTTTATTGACGCTTAAAAAAACATTTATCACAATTTAAGTTAATTTATCTTAGCCCAACATAATTGTATGTACATTTATTTTTCGTCAGTTATGAATGAATCTTTTCTTCTACAGTATATTTGGTTATCATTCCTTTTTTAATCAGCCTGATTCAAGCTTAAGGCAGGGGTGTCCAACCTGCGGTCCGCGAGCCATATGCGGCCCGCCAACGTCTTCAATTTGGCCCGTCATGAGTTAAAAAAGTTATTTGAATTATACTTTGAACGAAAAAAGGCATAGCATTCACTTATACAACCCTATGCAAATAACCTTCCCTAGTCATGGTGCAAAAAAATCAAGTCAACTCGCATGGTCACACCACCTGCTCACTGAAATGTGTGGATATTATATTAAAAATTCCATGCACCATGAAAAAAAATTATAAAAATCGCACCTATTACGACAAATTATTTTTGGCCCAATGTGGCCCCCAAGTCAAAGAGTTTGGACACCCCAAAGGTTAATTAATAATAGTATTTTTTGTGATTCATACATGGCTTCATATCATTTAACAAGGTTGTAACGTGTATATTAACCATTGAATACCATTACAATCCAGTGTTTGTATTTGAAACAAAACATCATGAGTTAAAAAAGTTATTTTAATCATACTTTGAATGAAACAAGGCACCACATTTACTTATATAACCCGGTGCAAATAACCTTCCCTAGTCATGGTGCAAAAACATTTATAAATCTAACCTAAAAAGTCAACTCACATGGTTGGAATTTGGAAGTAAAATTTAAAAAAATGTCCAGGCACCATAAAAAAATTTTTAAAAATCACACCCATTTAAATCCATTATGACAATCTTTTTTTTTTTGCCAAATGCGGCCCTCATGTCAAAGAGTTTGTGTTAAATTAATAATAATATTTTTTGTGATTAATACATGCATGGTTTCATATCATTTAACAAGGTTGTAACGTGTATATTAACTATTGAACACCATTAAAACCCAGTGTTTGTATTTGAGTGGGCCCCGGGTCCTTCTGTAGTGGAAAAGGTTAAGAACTCTGCTCTTAATCTGGTGACAAGACTTCACTTGGAATTTTTAAAAAAAGGCACAAGTCCACTGAAGAGTTAAGAGTTATCAATATTTTTACCCAGCACTGAAAACTAATAATCTGAGGGTCTCATTTCCCCCAGCCACCCCTCAGTTGGGGGTCTGAGATAGGCTCCAGCACCCCCAGCGACCCCAAAAGGGACAAGCGGTAGAAAATGGATGGATAGATGGATGGGTGTTGTTGCCACCACCAAGCCAGAGATGAAATGCTAGAGGCCACTCTGTTAAATGACATTGAAAATAAATTGCAAAATTCTAACACCATTATCATCATTTCATGACCCAATCAAAAACTTTTTACACTTTTATACTGAAATAAATACTTAATACACCTACAAAGTATTAAATAAAAATATAGAAAAAATGACCGGCAGTGGTAAAGTTTAGATCCATGAAGGAAAGAAGAAAGTGAAAGAATGTTTATAACTGAATACATGGAGTTCAAACCCCGGCCGAGTCGTACCAAAGACTATAAAAATGGGAGCCATTACCTCCCTGCTTGATACTCAGCATCAAGGCTTGGAATTGGGGGTTAAATCACCAAAAAATGATTCCCGAGCGTGGCCACCGCTGCTGCTCACTGCTCCCCTCACCTCCCAGGGGGTGATCAAGGGTGATGGGTCAAATGCAGAGAATAATTTCGCCACACCTAGTGTGTGTGTGACTATCATTGGTACTTTATTTACATGTGCATAAACATTTGTTTTTGTATGATTTTTTTAATGAATGAATGAACGTTTTGACAAAACACAATATAGAATGTGAGATATAACAGCAGATTTATTGTTTGTTTTCAAAACGCTTACCAAAAAGTGGGACCCCATTTTTATGACTTGATGGGGTCCCTGAGATTTTCAAGGAAAAAATAGATTTTCAAGGTAAAAGTTGATTTTCAAAGTAAAAGTTGATTTTCATGACAAAAAATGATTTTCAAGGTAAAAGTTGATTTTCAAGACAAAAAATGATTTTCAAAGTAAAAGTTGATTTTCAGGGTGAAAGCTGATTTTCAAGATACGTGTTGATTTTCATGACAAAAAATGATTTTCAAGGTCAAAGTTGATTTTCAAGGTCAAAGTTGATTTTCATGACAAAAAATTATTTTCAAAGTAAAAGTTGATTTTCAGGGTGAAAGTTGATTTTCAAGATACATGTTGATTTTCATGACAAAAGATGGTTTTCAAGGTAAAAGTTGATTTTCAGGGTAAAAGTTGATTTTCAAGGTAAAAGTTGATATTCAAGACAAAAAATTATTTTCAAATTAAAAGTTGATTATCAGGGTAAAAGTTGATTTTCAAGATACATGTTGATTTTCATGACAAAAAATGATTTTCAAGGTAAAAGTTCATTTTCATGACAAAAAATGATTTTCAAGGTAAAAGTTGATTTAAGACAAAAAATTATTTTCAAGGTAAAAGTTGATTTTCAAGACAAAAAATTATTTTCATTACAAAAAATGACTTAAGGAAAAAGTTGATTTTCAAGAAAAAAAGGATTTTCAAGGTAAAGTTGATTTTCAAGACAAAAAATGATTTTCAAGGTAAAAGTTGATTTTCAAGGTAAAAGTCGATTTTCAAGGTAAAAGTTGATTTTCAAGGTAAAAGTTGATTTTCAAGACAAAAAATGATTTTCAAGGTAAAAGTTGATTTTCAAGACAAAAACTGATTTTCAAGGTAAAAGTTGATTTTCAAGGTAAAAGTTGATTTTCAAGACGTCCCACTGGGGTGAGTTTTTCCTTGCCCGTATGTGGGCTCTGTACCGAGGATGTCGTTGTGGCTTGTGCAGCCCTTTGAGACACTTGTGATTTAAGACTATATAAATAAACATTGATTGATTGAAGACAACTGATTTTCAAGGTAAATGTTGATTTTCAAGGTAAATGTTGATTTTCAAGACAAAAGTTGATTTTCAAGACAAAAGTTGATTTTCAAGACAAAAGTTGATTTTCAAGACAAAAGTTGATTTTCAAGGTAAAAGTTGATTTTCAAGGTAAAAAAGTTGATTTTCAAGACAAAAAGGGATTTTCCCAGCGCCAGCAATGTTAATGTTGAACAAGTTAGTACCAAAGTGAGTGGAGTGGAGGCGTGCGTGCTTTGAGGAGTGTGTCGCCCGAAGAAGTTACTCATTTAAAAAGGCGTGGACTGAGGCTCCAAAAATGCCAGCACCTTCGCCAGAAAACGCCCTATTTCACGCTTTTACAAGCCACCTTTGCCAATTCCACGCACGCCGAATCAAAGCCCGTTGAAAGTTCATTCAAAACACATCATTAAGAAAAAGACATGTTTCGGTTTTAATTGAGTAAAAAGGGGGGAGAAGGAAGCGGGTGTATTGTAAAGGGAGTTTGGCGGTGTGGAAGTTAGTGGGAACTTAGTCCACTCACCGATGGAGACGAGTTTGATGCTCTCGTTGTCGAGGAACTCCAGAGCCACGGAGACGTTCTCCAGCTTCATCTGGCGGAAGTTGGGCCTCTGGTGGAAGCGGTGGTGCATCTTCTTGCGGCTCAGGACCTCCAGCAGCGCGATGAGTCTCAGGCCGTCGCCCAGGTCGAGCTGCAGGTCCACGATCCGCTTGTTGACGCACTTCAGGTGCTCGTTGATCCAGCGGGTGAACGTGTTCTGCTGGATCTTCTTCCACGGCGCGTCGTCCGCCAGGTCCTTCTCCGTGGTCGGCATGCTGGCTTCGAGACGTGACGGGGAACCGGGCCGGCGCGCGGTGCTTCCTGCGGGAAAACTCCACTGACTTCGGGCTCGCTTTGGGACGAACTCCAAGGACCGCCCCAGCTCCTGTTGCGTTCACTGTCACTCTCAAAAACTCGGAACTTATAACACTGCGGCTGTTGTCTGGCTCGGGTCGATAGGACGTTAGTGGTTTTCTTGTTGTTTTGTTGGCCGAGCGTCGATAACGTCAGACGAGTTCCTACAAACCGAGGACAAAAAGTGAGTTATGTGACGTTCCCAATACGTTTCGTCAAGCTGCTTTGGCAATTGACGTTCGTCGTGCTCATTTTGTGGTAGACCTTGAAGGCAGCGCCACATTGGATGACGTCGAGTTTTGCAGCCAAAGATCGTCTAATAATTAAGGTGGAGTATTACGAAACGCCTTTCTTCGATCCATAGAAGCTTTTGCACACGTCGCGTCGGGTCAGGTGTACGTTATAAAAACTGCATTGTGACGTCACGCTTTAGTTATACCATTTGAAAGGATCAATTATAAAAATGTATTTAAGAATGAAATAACCGCAATGATGTGAGGAAAGCTAAAAGAAATATGCAAAAAAATAAATAATTAAAGTTGTAATATTTGAAAAGTTTTCAGTTCTTTTCTTGTAATTTATTTATTCTTTTAGATTTGGACTAAGATTGTTGCACTTTTTCTTGCAAAATTCAAATGTTATTCAAAATCTGAAGTAAACATGAAGTAACATTTATGACAAAACACAATATAGAATTTGAGATATAACAGCATATTTATCGTTTGTTTTCAAAACGCTTACAAAAAAGTGGGACCCCATTTTTATGACTTGATGGGGTCCCTGGGATTTTCAAGGAAAAAATAGATTTTCAAGGTATAAGTTGATTTTCAAGACAAAAAATGATTTTCTAGACAAAACATTGTTTTCAAGGTAAAAGTTGATTTTCATGACAAAAAATGATTTTCAAGGTAAAAGTTGATTTTCATGACAAAAAATGATTTTCAAGGTGAAAGTTGATTTTCATGACAAAAAATGATTTTCAAGGTAAAAGTTGATTTTCAAGACAAAAAATGATTTTCAAGATAAAAGTTGATTTTCAAGACAAAAAATGATTTTCATGACAAAAAATGATTTTCAAGGTAAAAGTTCATTTTCATGACAAAAAATGATTTTCAAGGTAAAAGTTGATTTTCAAGACAAAAAATGATTTTCAAGATAAAAAATGATTTTCATGACAAAAAATGATTTTTCCACTTTTTCTTGCCAAATTCAAATGTTATTCAAAATCTTGTAATTTATTTATCCTTTTAGATTTGGACTAAGATTGTTGCACTTTTTCTGGCAAAATTCAAATGTTATTCAAAATCTGAAGTAAACATGAAGTAACATTTATGACAAAACACAATATAGAATGTGAGATATAACAGCAGATTTATCGTTTGTTTTCAAAACACGTACAAAAAAGTGGGACCCCATTTTTATGACTTGATAGGGTCCCTGCATGGGATTTTCAAGGAAAAAATAGATTTTCAAGGTATAAGTTGATTTTCAAGACAAAAAATGATTTTCTAGACAAAAAATTGTTTTCAAGGTAAAAGTTGATTTTCATGACAAAAAATGATTTTCAAGGTAAAAGTTGATTTTCATGACAAAAAATTATTTTCAAGGTAAAAGTTGATTTTCATGACAAAAAATGATTTTCAAGATAAAAGTTGATTTTCAAGACAAAAAATGATTTTCAAAATACAAGTTGATTTTCAAGACAAAAAATGATTTTCAAGATAAAAGTTGATTTTCAAGACAAAAAATGATTTTCAAGATAAAAGTTGATTTTCAAGACAAAAAAATGATTTTCATGACAAAAAATGATTTTCAAGGTAAAAGTTCATTTTCATGACAAAAAATGATTTTCAAGGTAAAAGTTGATTTTCAAGACAAAAAATGATTTTCATGACAAAAAATGATTTTCAAGATAAAAGTTGATTTTCATGACAAAAAATGATTTTTCCACTTTTTCTTGCAAAATTCAAATGTTATTCAAAACCTTGTAATTTATTTATTCTTTTAGATTTGGACTAAGATTGTTGCACTTTTTCTTGCAAAATTCACATGTTATTCTTGTAAAAACAAAATCCCATTTTTGTTTGAATATTAAAATGGTAAACTTGTCAAATTAAAATGTGTACATTTAATACTTATTACATTCTTTCAATAGTTCAAGGTTTTTGTCCCAAATGACAGTACTGAATGTTATCAAAGGCAGTACTTTTTGCTACATTCTATGCTACTGGTGCCAAATATACAAACAAATTCATTAAAATGTTTTCATCAAATTATGTATCACATTCAAATAAGGTATTTGCATTTAACAAAACTATACATGTAATTGACTTTATTATAGTTTTATACACTTTGGACTTTTGGAGATGTGAAAGTCAATCTTAGTGATTGTGCTGCGTGTGCATGAGATAACTAACATCGTTACAGTCAATACTTAACGAGCAGGTCCGGGCGTGTTTTAATTGTCGCTATTGTCCTTTTGTGTTGATACAATGACTCACAGGAAAGACAGTGTTTCCCACACAAATTAAAAAAAAAATAATAAAAAAATAAAAACAATTTTTTTTGTCCTGTCCAGCTTCTCAGGCAAATCATATAGTTGATGTAGATGCCCATATAGGCTGTTCAGATTTACTTTACAAAAGAGAAGTGTAGGATACTTCTCTTGTTGCCTTATTTGTATTTGACCACTACTGTTTTCTGTTTATTTGTTACTGACTGTGGCAGGACACCTCTGCCTCTGTTTCACTTTATGTTGCTGGTAAATAATATGGTTGTAGTAGTAGGCTAAAGTTAAATTATTTAGTATGCACTAATTAAAGGGGCAGAGCTTTAAGAGACATTTTAGCTTTTATATTTTATAAGATATATTTTTTGTAAGAACCACAATTAATAAATATATTTCAGCGAATAACTTATTGTTCAAATCTGTATATAAATATGTACATAAAGTGTTGTAATTATATTGTAAGATGGATGGATGGACGTTTAAAACAAAACTGTTATTATTAATTAGTAAGTATACATTTTTTTGAGCCTTTTTAGAGAAAATCCTATCATTGTAGTAAATGATGCAAATTACTGGATGATGTCATGGTGACCACGCCCCCACCGCCACAGGTATCTTGGCAGTTTATGGGAAACACTGAAAGAGTGGTTCCTACTTCCAGCAGATGTTTTCCTTTCTTTTTCTGCAGTTCTCCGGTCTCTCCCTGGGCAGACCTGCAGCCTCACTTGGTAAATAGCTGCTGTGACTAAGTGTGACGTTCCACAACAACAACTTATTAAATGTACAATTTTAAAAACATTGTAAATTGGACAAAAACTGACCGTTTTCCATTATAGTTATTTTTATATGGTATTTTTGTTGCCTCCATTTAAAACACATCCTTGTGGTCTTCCTAACATATAACACCTTTTAAGGGCGGTCTTACTCATGTGCCTCCACTTTGACAGCGTCTTCTCTCCGTCGGTCTTTTTTTTTTAGCTGTATAGTGACAGACACGAGTTCTAACTAGACCAGGGGTCGGCAACCTCGCGGCTCTTTAGCGCCGCCCTGGTGGCTCCATGGAGCTTTTTCAAAAATGTATGGAATTGGACAAAAAAATGGGGTGAAAAATATGTTTTTTGTTGCAATATGTTTTCTGTAGGAGGACAAAACCTTCCTAATTGTTAGAACTACCACTGTTTGATATGTTTGCGTTTACGCTTCACTGATGAGAGTATTTGGCGAGCGCCGTTTTGTCTTACTAATTTCAGCGGCCTTTGAACTCACGGTTGTGTGGACTGTGACTCAACAGTTTGTTGACGTGTACAACTTTCTCCGACGCTGCCACAGAAAGGCGTGTTTTATGCCGCTCCGTCTTTATCTCATTTTGTCCACCAAACGTTTTATACTGTGCGTGAATGCATAAAGGTGAGCTTTGTTGATGTTTTTGACCTGTTATGGAGTGGTAATCGGACATATTTGGTCACTCCGTGACTG
Source organism: Entelurus aequoreus (assembly GCF_033978785.1). Classification (NCBI taxonomy): domain Eukaryota; kingdom Metazoa; phylum Chordata; class Actinopteri; order Syngnathiformes; family Syngnathidae; genus Entelurus; species Entelurus aequoreus. The sequence continues at coordinate 36,573,861 of NC_084756.1, read as the reverse complement.
CCAGCTAACAGATGCTAAAATGCTATTAAGGCTAGCTGTATGTACATATTGCATCATCATGTCTTGTTTGAAGCTATATTTGAGCTCATTTAATTTCCTTTACTTATGTCCTCTGTGTATTTAATTATTTATATTTACATGTCTCATGACACATTATCTGTATGTAATATTGGCTGCATTTCTCATAGTTGTTTGTGTGCCATGTTGTTCCAGACCACAGCAAACGTTACCCACCTTCAAAGATTGTAATAAATCCATTAGAAGAAGATGTTTCCTTTAACTTGGACACACACATCTATACCTTTGGCCATTCTAAGTCAGTCATTACCAGGAGTTATCTCACCCTCTGAGAAGTTTTACTAATGTTCTAAAAATGTGTAGAATAAATATTACATTTCAACATTTCTATCAATGAAGATTTGTGTCAGCCTGCGACACAGTCATTTTGATAGTAGGCTAATATAACTAATATAGACACTTACATCATGTGTTGTCTTCATTATAACACTTATATAAGACTTTTAAAGTAATTTTGATAGTAGGCTAATATGACTAATATAGACACTTACATCATGTGTTGCCTTCATTATAACACTTATATAAGACTTTTAAAGTCATTTTGATAGTAGGCTAATATGACTAATATAGACACTTACATCATGTGTTGCCTTCATTATAACACTTATATAAGACTTTTAAAGTCATTTTGATAGTAGGCTAATATAGTTGATATAGTCACGTGTGTTGTCTTCATTATAACACTTATATAAGGCTTTTAGTCATTTTGATAGTAGGCTAATATAGACACTTACATCATGTGTTGTCTTCATTTTAACACTTATATAAGACTTTTAAAGTCATTTTGATAGTAGGCGAATATGACTAATATAGACACTTACATCATGTGTTGCCTTCATTATAACACTTATATAAGACTTTTAAAGTCATTTTGATAGTAGGCTAATATGACTAATATAGACACTTACATCATGTGTTGCCTTCATTATAACACTTATATAAGACTTTTAAAGTCATTTTGATAGTAGGCTAATATAGTTGATATAGTCACGTGTGTTGTCTTCATTATAACACTTATATAAGGCTTTTAGTCATTTTGATAGTAGGCTAATATAGACACTTACATCATGTGTTGTCTTCATTTTAACACTTATACAAGACTTTTAAAGTAATTTTGATAGTAGGCTAATATAGACACTTACATCATGTGTTGTCTTCATTATAACACTTATATAGGACTTTTAAAGTCATTTTGATAGTAGGCTAATATAGACACGTGTTGTCTTCATTATAACACTTATATAAGACTTTTAAAGTCATTTTGATAGTAGGCTAATATAGCTAATATAGACACTTACATCATGTGTTGTCTTCATTATAACAATTATATAGGACTTTTAAAGTCATTTTGATAGTAGGCTAATATAGCTAATATAGACACTTACATCATGTGTTGTCTTCATTATAACACTTATATAGGACTTTTAAAGTCATTTTGATAGTAGGCTAATATAGACACGTGTTGTCTTCATTATAACACTTATATAAGACTTTTAAAGTCATTTTGATAGTAGGCTAATATAGACACATCATGTGTTGCCTCCATTATAACACTTATATAAAATAATAAAGACAATCCAACATCTCACCCAAGTTAATTGGGCATACATGCACGCACATACCCTTCCCCAATCAACGCCTTCACCACTGCTTTATTCCTCCGGGGTTGTGGGGGCTGAGCAGCGCTCAACAGCAGCTGCTGGCCTCCAAGGTCCTGTTGGATGACTTTGTTGCGAGTTTGTTGTGATTAAATGTACCTTGTTTATGTGTGCCATGCTATGTGAGGTTTTTTTCCTCGGACTCAGTCTGGACCATTCCTGAGGGTCCAGCCTCAGACTGATATTTTTTTTTACTTCCACCCTCCCCCCAATGTCACCTTTTTCCCACCTTTTTGAGGAGCGCCTAAGTGAGGCTGATCCGTTGGCGGTCCCGTCTTGTCTCCCTGTAACGTATGTCTGCTCTTAGCGGGATTGTGCCGAAAATGTAATTTCAGTTCTTATGTGTCTTGTACATGTAAGAATGGACAATAAAGCTGATTGATTGATTGATATAAGACTTTTAAAGTAATTTTGATAGTAGGCTAATATAGACACTTACATCATGTGTTGTCTTCATTATAACACTTATATAAGACTTTTAAAGTCATTTTGATAGTAGGCTAATATAGCTAATATAGACACTTACATCATGTGTTGTCTTCATTATAACACTTATATAATACTTTTAAAGTCATTTTAATAGTAGGCTAATACAACTAATATAGACACTTACATCATGTTTTGTCTTCATTATAACACTTATATAAGACTTTTAAAGTCATTTTGATAGTAGGCTAATATAGACACTTACATCATGTGTTGTCTTCATTATAACACTTATATAGGACTTTTTAAAGTAATTTTGATAGTAGGCTAATATCGCTAATATAGACATGTGTTGTCTTCTTTATAACACTTATATAGGACTTTTAAAGTAATTTTGATAGTAGGCTAATATAGACATGTGTTGTCTTCATTATAACACTTATATAAGACTTTTAAAGTCATTTTGATAGTAGGCTAATATAGACACTTACATCATGTGTTGCCTTCATTATAACACTTATATAGGACTTTTTAAAGTAATTTTGATAGTAGGCTAATATCGCTAATATAGACATGTGTTGTCTTCTTTATAACACTTATATAGGACTTTTAAAGTAATTTTGATAGTAGGCTAATATAGACATGTGTTGTCTTCATTATAACACTTATATAAGACTTTTAAAGTCATTTTGATAGTAGGCTAATATAGACACTTACATCATGTGTTGCCTTCATTATAACACTTATATAGGACTTTTTAAAGTAATTTTGATAGTAGGCTAATATCGCTAATATAGACATGTGTTGTCTTCATTATAACACTTATATAAGACTTTAAAATCATTTTGATAGTAGGCTAATATAGACACTTACATCATGTGTTGTCTTCATTATAACACTTATATAAGACTTTTAAAGTCATTTTGATAGTAGGCTAATATAGCTAATGTAGACACTTACATCATGTGTTGTCTTCATTATAACACTTATATAAGACTTTTAAAGTCATTTTGATAGTAGGCTAATATAGACACTTACATCATGTGTTGTCTTCATTATAACACTTATATAAGACTTTTAGTCATTTTGATAGTAGGCTAATATAGACACTTACATCATGTGTTGTCTTCATTATAACACTTATATAGGACTTTTAAAGTCATTTTGATAGTAGGCTAATATAGACACTTACATCATGTGTTGCCTTCATTATAACACTTATATAAGGCTTTTAGTCATTTTGATAGTAGGCTAATATAGACACTTACATCATGTGTTGTCTTCATTATAACACTTATATAAGACTTTTAAAGTCATTTTGATAGTAGGCTAATATAGACACTTACATCATGTGTTGCCTTCATTATAACACTTATACAAGACTTTTAAAGTCATTTTGATAGTAGGCTCCTATAGCTAATATAGACACTTACATCATGTTTTGTCTTCATTATAACACTTATATAAGACTTTTAAAGTCATTTTGATAGTAGGCTAATATAGACACTTACATCATGTGTTGCCTTCATTATAACACTTATATAAGACTTTTAAAGTCATTTTGATAGTAGGCTAATATAGACACTTACATCATGTGTTGCCTTCATTATAACACTTATATAAGGCTTTTAGTCATTTTGATAGTAGGCTAATATAGACACATCATGTGTTGTCTTCATTTTAACACTTATATAGGACTTTTTAAAGTAATTTTGATAGTAGGCTAATATCGCTAATATAGACACTTACATCATGTGTTGTCTTCATTATAACACTTATATAAGACTTTTAAAGTCATTTTGATAGTAGGCTCCTATAGCTAATATAGACACTTACATCATGTTTTGTCTTCATTATAACACTTATATAAGACTTTTAAAGTCATTTTATAGTAGGCTAATATAGACACTTACATCATGTGTTGTCTTCATTATAACACTTATATAAGACTTTTAAAGTCATTTTGATAGTAGGCTAATATAGACACTTACATCATGTGTTGCCTTCATTATAACACTTATATAAGACTTTTAAAGTCATTTTGATAGTAGGCTAATATAGACACTTACATCATGTGTTGCCTTCATTATAACACTTATATAAGGCTTTTAGTCATTTTGATAGTAGGCTAATATAGACACTTACATCATGTGTTGCCTTCATTATAACACTTATATAAGACTTTTAAAGTCATTTTGATAGTAGGCTAATATAGACACTTACATCATGTGTTGCCTTCATTATAACACTTATATAAGGCTTTTAGTCATTTTGATAGTAGGCTAATATAGACACTTACATCATGTGTTGCCTTCATTATAACACTTATATAAGACTTTTAAAGTCATTTTGATAGTAGGCTAATATAGACACTTACATCATGTGTTGCCTTCATTATAACACTTATATAAGGCTTTTAGTCATTTTGATAGTAGGCTAATATAGACACATCATGTGTTGTCTTCATTTTAACACTTATATAGGACTTTTTAAAGTAATTTTGATAGTAGGCTAATATCGCTAATATAGACACTTACATCATGTGTTGTCTTCATTATAACACTTATATAAGACTTTTAAAGTCATTTTGATAGTAGGCTCCTATAGCTAATATAGACACTTACATCATGTTTTGTCTTCATTATAACACTTATATAAGACTTTTAAAGTCATTTTATAGTAGGCTAATATAGACACTTACATCATGTGTTGTCTTCATTATAACACTTATATAAGACTTTTAAAGTCATTTTGATAGTAGGCTAATATAGACACTTACATCATGTGTTGCCTTCATTATAACACTTATATAAGACTTTTAAAGTCATTTTGATAGTAGGCTAATATAGACACTTACATCATGTGTTGCCTTCATTATAACACTTATATAAGGCTTTTAGTCATTTTGATAGTAGGCTAATATAGACACTTACATCATGTGTTGCCTTCATTATAACACTTATATAAGACTTTTAAAGTCATTTTGATAGTAGGCTAATATAGACACTTACATCATGTGTTGCCTTCATTATAACACTTATATAAGGCTTTTAGTCATTTTGATAGTAGGCTAATATAGACACTTACATCATGTGTTGCCTTCATTATAACACTTATATAAGACTTTTAAAGTCATTTTGATAGTAGGCTAATATAGACACTTACATCATGTGTTGCCTTCATTGTAACACTTATATAAGGCTTTTAGTCATTTTGATAGTAGGCTAATATAGACACTTACATCATGTGTTGCCTTCATTATAACACTTATATAAGGCTTTTAGTCATTTTGATAGTAGGCTAATATAGACACATCATGTGTTGTCTTCATTTTAACACTTATATAGGACTTTTTAAAGTAATTTTGATAGTAGGCTAATATCGCTAATATAGACACTTACATCATGTGTTGTCTTCATTATAACACTTATATAAGACTTTTAAAGTCATTTTGATAGTAGGCTCCTATAGCTAATATAGACACTTACATCATGTTTTGTCTTCATTATAACACTTATATAAGACTTTTAAAGTCATTTTATAGTAGGCTAATATAGACACTTACATCATGTGTTGTCTTCATTATAACACTTATATAAGACTTTTAAAGTCATTTTGATAGTAGGCTAATATAGACACTTACATCATGTGTTGCCTTCATTATAACACTTATATAAGACTTTTAAAGTCATTTTGATAGTAGGCTAATATAGACACTTACATCATGTGTTGCCTTCATTATAACACTTATATAAGGATTTAGTCATTTTGATAGTAGGCTAATATAGACACTTACATCATGTGTTGTCTTCATTTTAACACTTGAATAGGACTTTTTAAAGTAATTTTGATAGTAGGCTAATATCGCTAATATAGACATGTGTTGTCTTCATTATAACACTTATATAGGACTTTTAAAGTAATTTTGATAGTAGGCTAATATAGACACTTACATCATGTGTTGTCTTCATTATAACACTTATATAAGACTTTAAAGTCATTTTGATAGTAGGCTAATATAACTAATATAGACACTTACATCATGTGTTGTCTTCATTATAACACTTATATAAGACTTTTAAAGTCATTTTGATAGTAGGCTAATATAACTAATATACACACGTGTGTTGTCTTCATTATAACACTTATATAAGGCTTTTAGTCATTTTGATAGTAGGCTAATATAGACACTTACATCATGTGTTGTCTTCATTTTAACACTTGAATAGGACTTTTTAAAGTAATTTTGATAGTAGGCTAATATCGCTAATATAGACATGTGTTGTCTTCATTATAACACTTATATAAGGCTTTTAGTCATTTTGATAGTAGGCTAATATAGACACTTTCATCATGTGTTGTCTTCATTATAACACTTATATAGGACTTTTAAAGTCATTTTGATAGTAGGCTCCTATAGCTAATATAGACACTTACATCATGTGTTGCCTTCATTATAACACTTATATAAGACTTTTAAGGTCATTTTGATAGTAGACTAATATAACTAATATAGACACGTGTTGCCTTCATTATAACACTTATATAAGGCTTTTAGTCATTTTGATAGTAGGCTAATATAGACACATCATGTGTTGTCTTCATTATAACACTTATATAGGACTTTTAAAGTAATTTTGATAGTAGGCTCCTATAGCTAATATAGACACTTAGATCATGTGTTGTCTTCATTATAACACTTATATAAGGCTTTTAAAGTCATTTTGATAGTAGGCTGATATAAACACTTACATTGTGTGTTGCCTTCATTATAACACTTATATAAGACTTTTAAAGTCATTTTAATAGGCTAATATAGCTAATATAGACACTTACATCATGTTTTGTCTTCATTATAACACTTATATAAGACTTTTAAAGTCATTTTGATAGTAGGCTAATATAGACACTTACATCATGTGTTGCCTTCATTATAACACTTATATAAGACTTTTAAAGTCATTTTGATAGTAGGCTAATATAGACACTTACATCATGTGTTGCCTTCATTATAACACTTATATAAGACTTTTAAAGTCATTTTGATAGTAGGCTAATATAGACACTTACATCATGTGTTGTCTTCATTATAACACTTATATAAGACTTTTAAAGTCATTTTGATAGTAGGCTAATATAGACACTTACATCATGTGTTGCCTTCATTATAACACTTATATAAGACTTTTAAAGTCATTTTGATAGTAGGCTAATATAGACACTTACATCATGTGTTGCCTTCATTATAACACTTATATAAGACTTTTAAAGTCATTTTGATAGTAGGCTAATATAGACACTTACATCATGTGTTGTCTTCATTATAACACTTATATAAGACTTTTAAAGTCATTTTGATAGTAGGCTCATAGACACATCATGTGTTGCCTTCATTATTTTGTATATTTGGTCCAATATAGCTCTTTCAACATTTTGGGTTCCCAACCCCTCTTTTAAATAAATAATAATGCCCTAATAATTTAAAAAACACATGGTTTCAGGTTAGATATAATTATTGAATGTGATTAAAAGCAGTAGTAAGACGACTCATTCAGTGGTAATATTTGAGTGGGGCCCCAGGAGCCTGTGTAGTGGAAGAGTTGGGGCCCCGAGGTCCACTAGACTAGAATAATCCAGAAAGATACATTGTGTGACAGAAGATTCCAGGAACTTTAGTGGTGGGTCAGCTTGCTACAACTTTATTCCAATTGCCCTGCATATATTCCACTCATCTCCACATTTCCCCTCCATATCTCTAAAACATGTTTTTAAACAAAATAGCTCTAAGTAGCACGTCATCCGATAGCACTTTGTATTTTACAACTCTCTCTCTCTCTCTCTCCTTACTGTAGTGTTTCTCTTTAAACATCTGCAATAATTGTTCCTTTATTTCCGTTGTTCAAACACAGGGACGAGATATTACACAGACGGAGACAAACGTCGCGCACGCACACAAACTGTACAAGTGTCTGATAAAAAAAGAAGTTTGCATCGTGGTGGAAAAAAAGTGTTACGTGCTACGGCTAAAGGTCCTTCGCTGAGGTGGCGTTCGGAGGCAAGTCGACGTGATGAACGAGAGAACGTTGGTCAATTGTTACAATCCTCACGCGTACACACACACGCACGCACACACACACACACAAATGTGTTATGTTACAACTGAGGCACTTTGACCCCCTCCCTGTATTTCTGTGACATTAAAAACCTTTCAACCCCCCCGTAATCCATCATTTGGCTTCAAGTTTCAAAGCGTCCCCCCGCACCCTGTGACAGAAGAAGAAGAAGACCAGCAGGACACCGTGGTTTTAGACCACGGCCTTCCAGTGAGTTAGCGTGGACAATTCCGGACTTTAGCGTGTATTTCTTAAAGGGGAACTGCACTTTTTTGGGGGGGAATTCTGCCCGTCGTTCACAATCATTAAGAAAATACGGAGCCCTAAGGGACATGGGGGATTTTTTTTTTGTATAATTTTACATTTTTTAATTTTTAGACATGTATCTCGTGCGCACGAGAAATTATTATACTTTTTTTTTTTTTTATAACTTTATAAAAACTATCTCGTGCGCACAAGAAAGTTTTTATAAAGTTATAAAAAAATATATATATAATAATTTTTTTTTTTTAGACATGTATCTTGTGCGCACGAGAAACTTTTTATAAAGTTATAAAAAAAAAATATATTTTTTTAGACATGTATCTTGTGCGCAAGAGAAACTTTCTCGTGTGCACGAGATAGTTTTTATAAAGTTATAAAAAAAATGTTTTTTTTTTTTATAAAGTTATAAAAAAAAAAAAAATTTTTTTAGACATGTATCTTGTGCGCAAGATAAACTTTATCATGCACACGATAAAGTTTTTATAAAGTTATATAAAAAAAATATATATATTTTTTTAGACATGTATCTCGTGCGCAAGAGAAACTTTCTCGTGCGCACGAGATACATGTCTAAAAAAAATAAAAAAATAAAATGTCTTTTTATTTGTTATAACTTTATAAAAAGTTTCTCATACATGTCTTTAAAAAAAAAAAAAAAAAAAAAGTTTCTTTAAAAAAAAATTAAAATAAAATTATATAAAAACATTTTTCCCCCAAGTCCTTTTAGGGGCTCCGTAAGAAAGACATGACGACAAATGTTTTTTTTAAATATTAAATAAACGTAAATAAAAGCCAAAGGGAGCTCCTCCATTACGCCCATAACATCTGATTCCATTCAAAAAGGCGCCAACAATACTCAATTTACATTCAGTGACTTGAATATTAACCAAGCATTAGTGATATTGTTATTATAAACCCTAACGTAGACGGATTATTTATAGCGGCGCCGTGGTCACTTCCTGTCTGCTGTTTCCTCGCTTCCCTGCTCCCTGTGAGTTTATTGTACCGTATTTTTCGGACTATAAGTCGCAGTTTTTTTTCATAGTTTGGCCGGGGGTGCGACTTATACTTAGGAACGAATTATGTGTGAAATTATTAACACATTATAATATTATTGATGTCATTCACGTAAGAGACTAGACGTATAAGATTTCATGGGATTTAGCGATTAGGAGTGACAGATTGTTTGGTAAACGTATAGCATGTTCTATATGTTATAGTTATTTGAATGACTCTTACCATAATATGTTACGTTAACATACCAGTTGGTTATTTATGCCTCATATAACGTACACTTATTCAGCCTGTTGTTCACTATTCTTTAGACATTTTAAATTGCCTTTCAAATGTCTATTCTTGGTGTTGGCTTTTATCAAATACATTTCCCCACAAAATGCGACTTATATGTTTTTTTCCTTCTTTAATGTGCATTTTTGGCCGGTTCGACTTATACTCCGGAGCGACTTACACTCCGAAAAATACGGTAGTGATATTGTTATTATAAACCCTAACGCAGACGGACTATTTATAGCGGCGCCGTGGTCACTTCCTGTCTGCTGTTTCCTCGCTTCCCTGCTCCCTGTCAGTTTATTGTAGATCATAAATCATGCATCTCACCTGAAAAGTAGATGGCTGAGAATATAATCTGACAAGTTGGGACACGTTAATCACCATTTAGGACCGGGAACTGGCGAGAGCGACAGGAAAAGCGCTTGTCCCCACTGCTTCTTCACCTAAATGGGAATATATGAACATGCGAGCAGTCGGCATCCTAACGTCAGCAGACATTGTACAGTAAGTGATGTTGTATTATGTTTGTTGGCACTTGTGAGTAATAATCAGTGATGAAAAAAAATAAAGCAAACGTGATGCGTTTATGAAATACGTCAATAAGGTTATTATAAATGTATATAAAAGCGTAATGGAGGAGTTTGGATGTTTTTTTTAGGAGAATTATACGGCTCCTATAGGCTCCATTGTAAGCTGACTTTTTATTACATTTATTTAATATTGAGAATACATTAAAAAAATTCCCCCGTCGTCGAGTCTTTCATATTGATTGTGAACGATAGGCAAAATTCCCCCCAAAAAGTGCAGATCCCCTTTTAAGATAAAAACATGGAATCGCACGGAAGCCGATGAGCAACAGGACTGAGCGACGGCCAAACGTAAAACCAACCAATGTGATGCTCGGAACCAAACAAAAAAACACCACAGTTGAGAGAGAGCAGATTGAAAACTAAACTTTCCTGTCGCTCGACAAAATAAACCAAAAGAAATATCTGTAAGAAACCACAACCTTTATATTCCCTCTACAATTATGTACAATTCGACTTTATACAAGTAAAGCAGTGGCGTGTGTGTGTGTGTGTGTGTGTGTGTGTGTGCTACGCCGAGCTGCTCTTGGAGAGGTTGGGGTAGATAAAGGCTGCCGTCACGGCGACCATCACTGCGATGACCGGCATCCAGGGGCTCCAGCCGCCCTGTGGACAAAGACAGCGAGGTTAGCGGCGGTGGCGGCGAGGGAGGAGGGAAGGGAAAGCGAGAAGTCCCCGCAAGGTCCAAGTATAAAGATTGTGTTTGTAATGCGGATGCTTGCGCAAACACGTCACTTGTTAACGTGAGTCACATTTAATTATGATTCTTCGCAGGACCAGTCAGGTCGGTAAAAACCTCCTCTCTGTTTGGGTTGATGATGTCATGGTCTCTTGTAACCTCCTTACAGCTGCTTGGTTGCCATGGAAAATGACCAGGAACGCATCATTTGAAAGGAAAATATAACAATATCAGAAAAAGAGCAGGCAGTTATCTACTTTGCCCATCAGTAAAAGGCTATTTGAATTATTATTACATGGTACAGTAACATTAATGGACGATATATTATGTAGACCTGGGCAATATTATGGAGGGTATTTGTGTCTTTATTCAAATTATTTTTTTTGACACTGAATCTATATAACCGGATTTTTTGCGTTTGAATTTTTTGTTTTACATCTTATTTAATAAAAAATAAAAAAAATCATCAATTTGATTTTTTAAAAAAAAGTCAGTGTTTTAAATTTCAGTGTAAAAAAATGAAGTGTATAAACTGTCAGTGTAAAAAAAATTCAGTGTATACAATTTCAGCGTGAAAAAATGTGTAAAAAATTTCGGTGTAAAGAAATTTGTGTATAAAACTTCCGTATACAATTTCAGCGTAAAAAATAAAGTGTATAAAATGTCAGTGTAAAAAAAAAAAATAAGTGTATAAAAATTCAGTATAAAAAAATTCAGTGTATACAATTTCAGCGTGAAAAAATTAAGTGTATAAAATTTCGGTGTAAAGAAATTTGTGTATAAAAATTCAGTATAAAAAAATGCAGTGTATAAAAATTCAGTGTATACAATTTTATTGAAAAAAAATAAGTATAAAATTTCAGGGTAAAAAAAAAAGCGTATAAAATTTCAGTGTAAAAAAAACAGTGTATAAAAATTCAGTGTATACTATTTTATTGAAAAAAAATAAGCGTATAAAATTTCAGTGTATACAATTTAAGGGTAAAAAAAAATAAGCGTATAAAATTTCAGTGTGAAAAAATCAGTGTATAAAAATAAATCTAAAAAAATTCAGTGTATACAACTTCAGCGTAAAAAAGTAAGTGTTAAAAAAATCAGTGTATAAAATGTATTCAGTGTATACAATTTTAGGGTAAAAAAATTAATTGTATAAAAAATCAGTGTAAAAAAATTAAATCTAAAAAAATTCAGTGTATACAACTTCAGCGTAAAAAAAGTGTATAAAAATTCAGTATAAAAAAATTCAGTGTATACAATTTCAGCATAAAAAAAATAAGTGTGTACAATTTCAGTGTTATAAAAAATCAGTGTATAAAAATTCAGCGCTGAAAATTTCAGAGTATAAAAATTTGCTGCTTCAAAAAGCAAGACTCACTTCCGGTAAATGAAGACTGAAGCAATCGATCCTGTCTCAGAAGCAGCCAACGAGGTGTCAAGTTTGAAGTCATGTGACACGGGTTTTGCAAAACTGCATAAAAAAGGCACTTAACTGGGCCACCTGGGCATAATACAACATAATTAACATTTCAATGGTTAGAAATTTAGCACTTTTGAGTGACATACGAAACTCTGCTTCATGCAGACCGGGCACGAACAGAGTGGCGCAGATTGGGCGGGGCTTGTTTACAGAGCGGCAAGTGTCAGGCGGAGGCAGAATTCTACAGCAAAATTGTGCAAAAAAGTGATATATCAAATATGTGATTTTTTTTTTTTTTTTTTACCCTATTGTAAATCCCACATTCTATTTTTAATGTACATTCTGACTGTAATACAATTCAATAAAATAACTAAAGTTCATGCCATTTTTGAGATGGTCTTTTTAGTTTTTTACTGAAAGAGACACTCAGAATGTATATAAAAATATATAATGAGGGATTTACAATAATAACCACGAACAATAAAACACTGAATATTGACAGTATATGAACGTTGCTCCAATTCTGCGGACCACCTCTTGACCGACATCTTTTATAATCAAACACGGGGAAAAATAAAGGCAAAAGGATAAAAAAATCCCATCCCCTTATTTGATAAAATACGGTTGTAGAAATCTGCCTCCGTCTGACAGTGAAGCAGCGCTTCTAATGGTCACGGTCACTCAAAAGTGCAGATTGTAACCATTGGAATAATTTCTATAGTTTGGAAATATCCAGCGGGCTGCATTGAAATGTTAATTATGTTGTGTTATGCCCAGGCAGCACAGTCTTTTTTATGTTGTTTTGAAAGACCCGTGTCACGTGACTTCAAACTTGACACCTCATTGGCTGTTTTCTGAGACAGGATCATTTGGTTCGGTCTTAATTTACCGGAAGTGAGTCTTGCTTTTTGAAGCAGCTGATTTTTATACTCTGAATTTTTTATACACTACATTTTTTAATACATTGAATTCTTTTACACTTAATTTTTATACACTGAATTATTTTACACTTAATTTTTTTACACTGAATTTTTCTGCACTGAATTTTTTTATACACTGATTTTTTTTATACACTGAATTCTTTTGCACTGAATTTTTTTGCACTCATTTTTTTATACACAAAATTTTTTATACACTGAATTCTTTTACACTTAATTTTCATACACTGAATTTTTTATATTCTGAATTATTTTACACTGATTTTTTTTTTCAATGAAATTGTCAGCATAATTTGATGTAAAAAAAAAAAAAATCAGCTCACAAAATTCAAATCCCAAAAAACTCAGTTACATAAATTCAGTGTCAAAAAAAAAAAAAAAAAAAGCGTTTGTAATAAAGAAACAAATCAACCTCTCTACAATATGGCCTGAAAATTAAATCTTTTAATTTTTTTCTCAAAAAATTACATTTATGATTGTTTCCCTTAGTTTTTAATGAAACCGATGACAGTGATAATTCAAAACAAGTTTTTCTTCTATTTGATCAAAAAACCGTCATTTGAAATGAGACTGCATCTTACTCTGAGCAACATTCTCATTTGTAAAATGTCGTTCTTTTTGGTCCGGATATAAATTCTTCTTTAGATGGAATAATTTTCAAAGAACTAAATTAAGACCCTCCTCTGTGAGGCAATACTTCTGTCTTGAAAAAAATACATTTGGAAACAAAAATGTAGCATTGCACATTGCATGCAAATTAATAATTATCTCCAACGTTGACATTAATAAAGTGCAAACTTAAAACTGAACCGGTTCATGGTACGACACAGGAAGTCAATTTTCAACGCGAGGCACATGCAGTGGGCGAACTTGTCCAAAAGATGGCGCAATAGCACAAACAATAACATATTTTCAGTGTCTCTGTCTGTGTTTTGTTGAATACGAAACATTATGGCCATTAGCAAATCAAAATCCATAAATTAGCTGCACCGTTTTATAAGCAACAGGGATCAAAGCGTTGGAAAAAGTAGCGGCTTAAAGTCCAAAAAGTACGCTAACTTCAAAAGTGTAAATAATCTTCCTAAAATAAAAATTTGACAGCAATACCGTAAACTACGGAGTGTAAGTCGCTACTTTTTTCATACACTTTATGAACCCTGCGGCTTATAAGACGGTACGGATAATTTGTGGATTTTTCTCAGATAACAGCCATAGTAAAAATAGTATTAAAAAAAAAGAAGCAAATACACCTAGAAAGTGTTTTATTGTTTGTACTATGTCGCCATCTTATGGACGAGTTGGCTCACTGCAGGTGTCCTTCCATTTACGGGTCGTGCTTTTAGTTTGTTTTTTTCAACCGGAGTGCCGTGTTCGGCTTACAGCCGTCCATAGCGTTTCTATTAATATGGATTCTTCATTCATCACGCCAAGCAACGTTTGTAAGGTCTTCAGTATAACTAAAACAGTTCATACATACTAAACCGCGCCATGTGTGATGTCTGTAGAAGTGTTTTCATGCATATTTGTACGTGCTATCGTAATGTAACCACGCTAGCGTCTTTAGCCGCTGCTAACATGTTAATGTTAAGTGTCTGTGTTAGTACTATTAACTTACGCCATTTTTTTTTGTTTCAGTTTCACAAATTCCTCAGTAAATTCACTAAAATGTCACCGTGCCATGCTAGGCGTTGTCAACAAACATGAATGTACCGTATCAACAAAACAAAGTTAAAATGTGAAAATTATAATTAGATATGTGCATTGTATAATTACAACACTCATTAAAACTGAAAATATATTACTAATAATTGACTAAAATAGGATGACAAAACTATTTAAATAAAAAAAATAAAAAAATAAAAAAATAATTAAAGTACCATTACAAAATGAAAAAAAATAAAATAAATTAAATTAAAAATAAATTAAATTAAAAATTAAACACTAAATCGAAATAAGTGTCTGACACAAGAGCGTAAACTAGCATGGTCATCTGTGACTAAGCTGCCAAAGAATTAGCTGATTGGAGAGCTAGCTCCCGCAGCTAGTGGGTCCATGACGATGACTTCTGTTTTGTTTGATCAGCCGTTTTACTGCCATGTTACAGACACCGTATGGAAACAATTTAGGTATGTAAATAAAGATTTACAGAATCCTTCGTATTGATATATATATGCGGCTTATAGATCGGTGCGGCTAATATATGTGGACATATTTATTTCTTCTAAAATGTAGTGGGTGTGGCTTATATCCCTGTGCGTATATAGTGCGGAAAATACAGTAATTTATCTTGTTCCATCCTTCACATAATTTCAAGGTTTTTTCTTTCCTGTGTGGTCCTAATATTACTCAAAAGGGAATAAAAAAGCAATTAGCAAACATTGAACAGCTGGCCATTGCGTTGTGATTTTTGTTGAAATGTTGATCAGCTGGGAAAGAAAGACATTCAAATACAATCTTTTTGGACCTTGAGGGGCTGCATGTGAGAAGTTAAATGTAGAAAAGATGTCATGATGAGAAGAAAAGGAGGCAAGCAGAGCGTGACATGCAAAGTGTTAAAAAGCAGCGTTAAAGAATGAGCGAGTGGCGGAAGGAATGAGACGTTAAAGACTCCTCTAACTCAGAGTGTTTTATTTGTCTTCCTGTGGTCAAATAAGTCACATGTTTGACCTGTGCACACTTGAGTGTTTGTTTGGAGTCCTTAAGGGGCAGAGGTCCTGGTGTGATGCGTTCAAAGAACGCTAAAAATGTCCACTTCAGGTCAAACACTCAGTATTTAAAAAAATAAGATGCTGTGTGGAAAGTTTAAACCAGGGGTGTCCAAACTACGGCCCGCAAGCGTCATCAATTTGGCCCGCGATACAAAGCATCGCACTGCCGAGTGCTTTTAAATTAATCTTAAATACCACCCGGGATATTGACATTGAGATTTGGATATTGTTAACAATGTGAGTAAATCAGATAAATGACCCTTGAAGGTATTTTGAATTAACAGCACAACAATTACTAATATGACACAATCCAAACAACCTTCCCTAGTCATGGCGCAAAAATAACAAAATGCAAATGACACATGGTCAAACAACACAACCTGCTCACTGAACATTGTGGATATTAG
>NC_084756.1:36549796-36552296 GCF_033978785.1 Entelurus aequoreus | reverse complement strand
TTATATATCAATGATGAAATCTTAACATTGCAACACATGCCAATACGGCCGGGTTAACTTATAAAGTGACATTTTAAATTTCCCGCCACACTTTCGGTTGAAAAAGCCTTCGAAGGATGACGTATGCGCGTGACGTAGCCCGAGGAACAGAGGTATGCCTCCTCCATTGAATACAATACAAAAAAGCTCTGTTTTCATTTCATAATTCCACAGTATTCTGGACATCTGTGTTGGTGAATCTTTTGCAATTTGTTTAATGAACAATGGAGGCTGCAAAGAAGAACGTTGTAGGTGGCTGTAGCAACACAAGGACCACTTACTCGGATAGCAGACGCCTAGCCGATGCTAGCAGACGCCTAGCCGATGCTAGCAGACGCCTAGCCGATGCTAGCAGACGCCTAGCCGATGCTAGCAGACGCCTAGCCGATGCTAGCAGACCCACCGCACGGATGATCTGGTGAAGTCCTTCGTCGCGCCGTCAATCGCTGGAACGCAGGTGAGCACGGGTGTTGCTGAGCAAAGCAGATGAGGGCTGGCTGGCGTAGGTGGAGCGCTAATGTTTTTATCATAGCTCTGTGAGCTCCGGTTGCTAAGTTAGCCTTAGCATCGTTAGCAACAGCATTGTTAAGCTTTGCCAGGCTGAGATCTATTAACCGTGTAGTTACATGTACATGGTTTAATAGTATTGTTGATCTTCTGTCTATCCTTCCAGTCAGGGATTTATTTATTTTGTTTCTATCTGCATTTGAGACAGATGCTATCACGTTAGCTCATACTAAAGATGCTAAAGAGCTTCGTCGATGTATTGTCGTGGAGATAAAAGTCACTGTGAATGTCCATTTCGTGTTGTCGACTCTCATTTTCAAGAGGATATAGTATCCGAGGTGGTTTAAAATACAAATCCGTGATCCACAATAGAAAAAGGAGATAGTGTGGAATCCAATGAGCCATCTTGTACCTAAGTTACGGTCAGAGCGAAAAAAGATACGTCCTGCACTGCACTCTAGTCCTTCACTCTCACGTTCCTCATCCACGAATCTTTCATCCTTGCTCAAATTAATGGGGTAATCGTCACTTTCACGGTCCGAATAGCTCTAGCTGCGTTGAAAACATTAGGAAAATATGAGGGAGTGAACAACTGACAACGTCACGCTACTTCCGGTAGGGGCAAGGTTTTTTTTTATCAGAGACCAAAAGTTGCGAACTTTATAGACGTTGTTCTATACTAAATCCTTTCAGCAAAAATATGGCAATATCGCAAAATGATCAAGTATGACACATAGAATGGATCTGCTATCCCCGTTTAAATAAAAACAATTCATTTCAGTAGGCCTTTAAATTACACAGCTACGTTTTCCTTTCCACTTTCTCTTGCACTTGAAATCGTTATTAAAATTAAAAACACACATTCAAATGCCACTGCAACGTTGTCGTCGTTTGAAAAGGGGCCAGCTGGTGTGTGGTCACTAATGACCTTCAACCTCACTGAGCGCGGTCCAACTGACCGCGTGCCTGGCATGTGGTAAGAATTTACAGAGAAGCGACGTTATTTATTTGTCAGTCTAATTGTGTTTCTAAACATCCTGGTGCGAAGGAGGAGGAGGAGGAGGGGGAGGAAGGCTCACAGAAGGGGTCTAACGGCGAGTAGCGAGCATATGCTTTTTATCAGCTGGAGATGAGAAGGGAGGCGAGGCCATGAGGTCACATGACGTCAGCTCAGCTTTCTGTCCCGTTGATTGTTGTGGCAATCACGCCAACGTGATGATTAGAAGTATATTTAGTATGAAATGATTCTGCTCATATTTCTAACTGCTTGCGTCTCCAGGGTAGGCGGCGGCGATCGAGTGCCTCTAAAATGTCCACACGTATGACACACACACGCACACACACACGCACACACACACGCCGGGGCTTCTGCTGCAATGCAAATAAACAACACAGAACAAGAAGGGGAAGTCCAGAACAACGAGCAAACCCACAAAACAGCTGAGGATATTGGCATCAGGACTTCCTTTGCCCAATTTACAGGTGGAGCAGGTGTGTGTGTGTGTGTGTTCTTGTATTTCTACCCTTCTTGAGACATGAAGAAGGAAAAGTATCTTCCATATGAGGAGGTGTGAACAAGTGATGGCATAAATCATGGTCCCAATAACATTGCATCTAATAGACAATGTCTCATTTGCACCCCCTGCTGGTGACATCTATCTAAACTAGGGTAGTCCCAAAAAGGAGGGATTTCACAAAGTTTTAAAAGTGCTCCCCCTCTGGTCAACATAGGAAATAACGATGGTGTGCAAAAAATTCAACTAATTGGCTAACATATGTAATAAGTGTGTGTAAGAAATTGATATGCGCCCCCTTTGGCCAAAATTGGTTATAAAAAAATGAAATAAATATGTATATAAAGTTTAAGTACCACTGATAGTTACACTGCATTTGACCCATCCCCTTGTTTTACCCCCTAGGAGGTGAGGGGAGCAGTGAGCAGCAGCGGTAGCTG
>NC_084756.1:36444796-36542296 GCF_033978785.1 Entelurus aequoreus | reverse complement strand
CTCGGAGTCTTGTTCACGAGTGAGGGAAGAGTGGATGGTGAGATGGACAGGCGTCTTCAGTAATGCGGACGCCGTATCGATCCGTCGTGGTGAAGAAGGAGCTGAGCCGGAAGGCAAAGCTCTCAATTTACCGGTCGATCTACGTTCCCATCCTCACCTATGGTCATGAGCAGGTTAGATATTAACTAGGGATGTCCGATAATGGCTTTTTGCCGATATCCGATATTGTCCAACTCTTTAATTACAGATACCGATATCAACCGATACCGATATCAACCGATATATACAGTCGTGGAATTAACACATTATTATGCCTAATTTGGGCAACCAGGTATGGTGAAGATAAGGTACTTTTTAAAAAAATGAATCAAATAAAATAAGATAAATAAATTAAAAACATTTTCTTGAATAAAAAAGAAAGTAAAACAATATAAAAACAGTTACATAGAAACTAGTAATTAATGAAAATTTGTAAAATTAACTGTTAAAGGTTAGTATTATTAGTGGAGCAGCAGCACGCACAATCATGTGTGCTTACGGACTGTATCCCTTGCAGACTGTATTGATATATATTGATATATAATGTAGGAAGCAGAATATTAATAACAGAAAGAAACAACCCTTTTGTGTGAATGAGTGTGAATGAGTGTAAATGGGGGAGGGAGGTTTTTTGGGTTGGTGCACTAATTGTAAGTGTATCTTGTGTTTTTTATGTGGATTTAATTTTTTTAAAAAAAGAAAAAAGATACTGATAATAAAAAAACCGATACCGATAATTTCTGATATTACATTTTAACGCATTTATCGGCCGATAATATCGGTAGACCGATATTATCGGACAGCTCTAATATTAACCTAATTTAGATATTAACTAATTCAGTGTCAATATTTGAGTGGGCCCCAGGCCCCTTTGTAGTGGAAAAATTGGGCCCCTTAGGTCAAAAAGATGAAAAAAAAAAACCTGCCTTTTTGTGTAAAAGCAGCAATAGACACACCATGTGTTATCCCTCGTCACCAAAGTTAAGCAACCTGTTTAATGTTTTACACTACATAACTTCTTTTTACACTTGTGAGAAGAATGTTAAATGAAACGTGACACAAATCACATCACACGCTCGTCAATAAAGACTGAGTTGTATTGTTTCACTGTTCATAATTAATATATTTCTACACTTATGACAACTACTTATTAAAGACTTATGATGACTTTATATTTTACAGGGAAAACATGTGCACACACTGGAGTTATTCAGGGTCCCAGAATGGATTGTGTTTGACTTTTGAGGTTTTGTTGTGTGCATGTGTGTGTGTGTGTGTGTGTGTTTGTACTAACTCTGCAGGTACTGAATCTGTTTGGTCGACTCCTCGGTCTGCTGAGAGTTATTCCTCCTCTCCTCCTCCAGCAGAGCTACAAATATACAGGTTGACATCCATCATCCTTATCATGCAAAGCTACAACTTCACAAATTAATCATCAATATCAGTTTGTACACGTGCACGTTCAGAGACGACCACCGTGTATCCCACCAGACGTCCTCTGGACATCTTATGCCATCTGACACACAAGTAATTCATGTATGAACCATACTGAAAAATTCTGGCTCCTGGGCAAATGGAATTGAGGTCTCCTGATGTAAAAACTTCCCCAGAGGATTAGGAAATGTTACGAAACGTCTGTGTTTTGCAAGAACTACATACAGTACAGGCCAAAAGTTTGGACACACCTTCTCATTCAATGCGTTTTCTTTATTTCCGTGACTATTTACATTGTAGATTGTCACTGAAGGAATCAAAACTATGACACCTGTGAAGTGAAAACCATTTCAGGTGACTATACAATCCAATCCACTTTATTTACCGTATTTTCCGCACTATAAGGCGCACAGGATTATAAGGCGCAACTTCAATGAATGGCCTATTTTAAAACGTTGTTCATATATAAGGCGCACCGCATTATAAGGCGCACCGCATCATAAGGTGCATAGAATAGACGCTACAGTAGGGATGATACTCGAAACCGGTTTTCCCGGTTGTTTGATAAGAAAACAACCGAGTCCTCGGACTCGAATCCCTTTTTGAGAACCGGTACCCGTTATCGAGACCACTATAGTAAAGGAAAAGAGTTGATTCTTTATTCGAATCCCGTCCTGACCAGAAATGCTCCGTGGGACATCACAAGAAATGACGTCATGTAGCTCAGTCATTAGGCGCAGATAGCGAAAGCAGGAAAACAATGGACGGGAAAAAGCGCTCCAAGGTGTAATAAAGTTCAAAACAAAAGCTATAATCCATCAAATAACTTTACTGAGAGATATTAGCAGGGTAAAACACATGACGAACACTTTTACGACCAACCGGAAACATAGCAACCAGGCTAGCAACGCACCTCCTTTACGGCAGCTGTCGCAACGTTCTTAAAGCAACCGCAGCACATACATATATATTCTACATATCTCACTTTTTTAACTTTTGTTTTTCTTTCCTTGTAAACAAAACAAAATCACACTGTAGATGTGTTGTTTGTCTAATTATAAATAATGCAGACGAGGCGTGTTGGCTGAGTTCTTGACGTTTACTTTCACAGCGTGGCAACATGCAACACTTTTCGGGGCTACCGCGCATGCTCGTAACTCCCGTTGCATGCTGGGTAGTGTAGTTGTTATATTCTCTAGCTCATAACATTTTTCCCCCTATAAAGAAATAATTTTAACTCAATAAAGTGTATTTCTTTTTTTAGCTTTAACTTTTCATTTTTTAGCATTGTAACCACATTTGCAAACAACTTTTCTCTTCATAGAATTTTCTTTCAATAAAGAAATAAAGTGCAAACATTTTAAAGCATCATAACAAACAGTTATGTTCCAATAGCAGCAGAAGTGCACTTTTTGGAGAGCTGTATTATTTTCAGTTTTGTGCCCAAGGGACTGATTTTATTTAACACTATATTATGATTTATACACCTATAGTGATCACAGAGACAGGTTGTTTTTGTGTTACTGTATATATTTGTTTTTCTGAAAAAATCCCACTTAATATACTTTGGGTAACAACAGTCAATATTTATTTATTTTATTTAATTTTTTTAGGTGGGTAACAGTCAATATTTATTTATTTATTAGATTTTATTTTTTATTATATAATAAAAGTGAGCTTTTGTTAAACCAAATATTGTGTGTTTTTTTCCATATACAACAACCTATCTGGACTCCATAAGAGAATCGATAAGGAATCGGTTCGATAAGAGGATTCGATAATAGGCTCGAACTCGATAATTCCTTATCAAACATCATCCCTACGCTACAGTAGAGGCTACGTTATGCATTCCGTAGTTGTGAGACCTGTTGTGGCTCAATTTTGGTCCACATATAAGGCGCACCGGATTATAAGGCGCACTGTCAGCTTTTGAGAAAATTGGAGGTTTTTAGGTGCGCCTTATAGTGCGGAAAATACGGTACATAGCACATTTAAACAACAAAAATGTTTCCAAAGTGCTGCACAACAATATTAAAAACAATATTCAAATATTATCCTTAGCTCCACCAATGACTGAATAAAAACAAAAAATAAATAAATATAAAACCAATATAAAAATAAATATGATTAAAAACGATTTTAAAGGGTAAAACCAATTAAAACAGTAAATAGAAATCCAAATTTTAAAACACAGAGGACAACAGAGGACAGAGGACCACACAACTCACGTACTGTTAAAAGCCAAAGAATAAAAGTGGGTCTTAAGACGAGACTTAAAACACTCCACTGTGGGAGCAGTTTGAACATGGAGGGGCAGAGTGTTCCGGAGCTTAGGGCCGAACACAGAGAAGGCCCTGTCTCCCCCGGATTTAAGTCTGGTCTTGGGCACCACGAGCTGGAGCTGGCTCTTGGACCTCAGAGCGCGCGCAAGAGTGTAAATTTGGATGAGGTCCGAGATATACGGAGGTGCCAGTCCATGTACACTACCGTTCAAAAGTTTGGGGTCACCCAAACAATTTTGTGTTTGAGCCTTCATTTCTAAGAACAAGAATAGACTGTCGAGTTTCAGAGGAAAGTTCTCTTTTTCTGGCCATTTTGAGCGTTTAATTGACCCCACAAATGTGATGCTCCAGAAACTCAATCTGCTCAAAGGAAGGTCAGTTTTGTAGCTTCTGTAACGAGCTAAACTGTTTTCAGATGTGTGAACATGATTGCACAAGGGTTTTCTAATCATCAATTAGCCTTCTGAGCCAATGAGCAAACACATTGTACCATTAGAACACTGGAGTGATAGTTGCTGGAAATGGGCCTCTATATACCTATGTAGATATTGCACCAAAAAGCAGACATTTGCAGCTAGAATAGTCATTTACCACATTAGCAATGTATAGAGTGTATTTCTTTAAAGTTAAGACTAGTTTAAAGTTATCTTCATTGAAAAGTACAGTGCTTTTCCTTCAAAAATAAGGACATTTCAATGTGACCCCAAACTTTTGAACGGTAATGTAAAGCTTTAGAAACAAACAGCAAGGTTTTAAAATCAATTCTAAGATGACGAGGGAGCCAGTGCAAACTCTGAAGAATTGGGGTTGTATGCTGGCGTTTCCTGGCCCCTGTTAAAAGTCGTGCTGCCGTCACACAGAGGAAGTCCAGTCCCAAGAAAACAATAAATCCTTCAGCATAAATGTTTCGTTGGCTTTTGTTTTTAGACTACCTTTTGAAGCTCATGGAGAGAATGCCAAGAGTATGCAAAGCAGTAATCAGAGCAAAGGGTGGCTATTTTGAAGAAACTAGAAAATTCAACATGTTTTCAGTTATTTCACCTTTTTTTGTTAAGTACATAACTCCACATGTGTTCATTCATAGTTTTGATGTGACAATCTACATAGTCATGAAAATAAAGAAAACACATTTAATGAAGAGAAGGCGTGTCCAAACTTTTGGCCTGTACTGTATGTATGTATACCTCTATTCATGGCCAATAATATGTACATTATTATTAATATCATCAGTACTACAACAGTATACAGTAAGTCACCTTGAAGGTCCAGACATTTCTGTTTGCCAGTGTTGGCTAGTTCCTGGGCCTCCAGAAGCTCCCTGTGGAGGTGGTGGATGACCTGTTCCGTGTCACCAGGTTCTAAGCCAGCCCGATGCAACTCAGCTAAACACACACAGACATACATTCAAATGTAAGAACATTCAAAGTGAATATGAAGCTTTAAAGTACCAGTATAATGTTAAAACAAGTTGCCTCTATATTGAAGCTATCATCATATATATCTAATTTAGGACACCAAAAGACTTCCAAAGTTTAAGAATAAATGGATATGATCAAAATAGTATCAATCTCACAGATATTCCCGAACCAGTCACGTGATCTGTGACGTAGAGGAGGAACCACAGATCCCTTCCCCATCAACAACAATGCTAATCAAGCAGACTTTGTGACACCCAACAACGATTACTTTGGGACAAATGATGATCAAAAACCTTATATTTTTGAGCCCGAACACAAAGAGGATGAGTAATAAGTTTTAGTAGCCGAGTGTTAAACGGATGTAGCTTTATTGTAACAATATAGCATTAGCAGCATTGCTCGGTGCTAAACATACAAACTAACCATAATAAAACAAACACTAATATTTCCACTCTCGCTGGGATGTCGACCGACGGGACGCTCACATAATCCCGTTTAGATGAAGATTAAATCACAATCCTGGCTGCAACTAGCTTCTTTTTGTGTCTTTTCTTCCATCTTGAGGGATGTGAAAGTGGAGCAGCCTGTCGGTCCATGGTCACATTTGTCTAGTAGCAGGTGAGAGATGCATGAATCCTAATCTAGAATGTACTTTTAGCAAGCTTGAGACCAAGCAGAAGCAGCCACTGGCTCAGTGTGTCAACAATAGCAGCGTAAGCTAGCATTAGCGCACTGCTATCAATGTACTGCTAAAATAGTCCGTCTGCGTTAGAGTTTATAATAACAATATCACTCATATTTGTCAGGGCACGACATGTAAATGGAGTATTGTTGGCGCTTTCTGGATGTTTTTTTTAGAGGGTTTTAAGGGCGTAATAGAGGACCCTCCATCTGTTGACTCAATTGTTAGCTATTTATTTACGATTTGAAATGCATGAAAAAAGCCAAGCATGTGTTCTTGTCTTACATAAGGATTGTGAATGATGAACAGCACATCTCTTTAAAATGTTTGCATATTTCCAGTGTAACTGATTAGGTAATATGGTCAGAGTGCAGGAACATTACTACAGTGACGTAAAACCTACAGAAATTGCCGAAGATATTCAGAGCAGAATATTCGAATAAACTGACCGAATTAGTTACATTTTGTAACGTTTAGACCAGGGGTCACCAACCTTTTTGAAACCAAGAGCTACTTCTTGGGTACTGATTAATGCGAAGGGCTACCAGTTTGATACACACTTAAATAAATTGCCAGAAATAGCCAATTTGCTCAATTTACCTTTAACTCTATGTTATTATTAATAATTAATAATATTTACACTTAATTGAACGGTTTAAAAGAGGAGAAAACACAAAAAAATGTTGAAACATAGTTTATCTTCAATTTCAAATCTTTAAAATTCAAAATTCAACCGAAAAAAAGAAGAGAAAAACTAGCTAATTCAAATCTTTTTTTAAAAATTAAAAAAATAATTTATGGAACATCATTAGTAATTTTTTCTGATTAAGATTAATTTTAGAATTTTGATGACATGTTTTAAATAGGTTAAAATCCAATCTGCACTTTGTTAGAATATATAACAAATTGGACCAAGCTATATTTCTAACAAAGACAAATCATTATTTCTTCTAGATTTTCCAGAACAAAATTTTTAAAAGAAATTCAAAAGACTTTGAAATAAGATTTAAATTTGATTCTACAGATTTTCTAAATTTGCCAAAAGAATTTTTTGGAATTTTAATCATAATAAG
The DNA here is from genome assembly GCF_033978785.1 of Entelurus aequoreus. Lineage (NCBI taxonomy): Eukaryota > Metazoa > Chordata > Actinopteri > Syngnathiformes > Syngnathidae > Entelurus > Entelurus aequoreus. Next base: position 36,535,368 of record NC_084756.1, on the reverse strand, counting down.
TTTGAAGAAATATTTCACAAATATTATTCGTCGAAAAAAAAGATGCTAAAATGAAGAATTAAATTAAAATTTATTTATTATTCTTTACAATAAAAAAAAAAAAAATACTTGAACATTGATTTAAATTGTCAGGAAAGAAGAGGAAGGAATTTAAAAGGTAAAAAGGTATATGTGTTTAAAAATCCTAAAATCATTTTTAAGGTTGTATTTTTTCTCTAAAATTGTCTTTCTGAAAGTTATAAGAAGCAAAGTAAAAAAATTATTTAATTTATTTAAACAAGTGAAGACCAAGTCTTTAAAATATTTTCTTGGATTTTCAAATTCTATTTGAGTTTTGTCTCTCTTAGAATTAAAAATGTCGGGCAAAGCGAGACCAGCTTGCTAGTAAATAAATACAATTAAAAAAATAGAGGCAGCTCACTGGTAAGTGCTGCTATTTGAGCTACTTTTAGAACAGGCCAGCGGGCTACTCATCTGGTCCTTACGGGCTACCTGGTGCCCGCGGGCACCGCGTTGGTGACCCCTGGTTTAGACGATATTTTCACGAACTTTGCAGATTCCAAATACAATTTTGCATATGGTTTATTGGATACAACGAAACACAATCAAGCATATAAAGACAACTAGTTTTTCCACCCCACTGGTACTTTAAGCTCCCCCTTAAAGAAAATTAGTGTAGATTACTAACTAATCTTCAAGCTTTGTGTGTTGACCCATTAGAGCAGAACAACAAGTGATGCCATGGTTACCTTTAAGAAGAGCTACTCTGTTCAGGGGTTCATTGAGCTCCTGGTCGTCCATGTTGCCGTCTGAAACCAAATTAAAAAGGCTTGAATTAGTACTGTTTACTATTTTCATTTAGCAGGAAACCTTAGGGCATTAATAAAGTATTTCTGATTCGGATTTCTGATAACCCACATTGTCCATAACTTTTTTAACTCAAATTGAACAGACGCTCAAACAACAACAAACAAATCTACGTTCTACTGACCTGATGTGTCGTCACTGCTGCGGTCTTTGCTTGGACTCAGCGTGTCAGACATGTCCGACTCTTTGGCATCCATCTGATTTCCTGTGGACACACACACACACACACCACAGGGTCAGAATGTGTTGGACATTAGTCAAATAAATATGACAAAACGTGTTGAGTCACAAATGTAAAATGTGGTGTTGAGAGGCTGAGTCATATTATTATCAGCAATAATGTACCAGAAAATGGCTGCCAGAATGCTTTTGCATTGGCTTTTTAAAACAATGACAAGTATTCGCACAACGGCGCAGAGGTTAAAGGTCAGAGGGCACCTGTAAAGGATTCTACATTGTCAGCAGTGGAGTCTGTCAGTGTAACTGTTGAGTTTAACAACCACACTGGGGCTGTTCTGTTTGGTGACTGGCACTAATAAAGAAACTATTGAAATTACCATATTTTCCGGACTATAAGCCACCACTTTTTTCCCAAGCTATGACCCCTGCGGCTTATATAAAAGTGCGGCTAATCTATGGGGGTTTCCCCCGCTAATGGCCATAAATATTTTGTATACAACAAACACACACACAGTGACTGAAAAGGCGTGTTATTGTTCGTGCTATGGCCCCAACCTTTGGACGAGTTCGCTCACTGAAAGTGCTGCGGGTTGAATGTCTACAGCAGGGGTCACCAACGCGGTGCCCGCGGGCACCAGGTAGCCCGTAAGGACCAGATGAGTAGCCCGCTGGCCTGTTCTAAACATAGCTCAAATAGTAGCACTTACCAGTGAGCTGCCTCTATTTTTTTAATTTTATTTATTTACTAGCAAGCTGGTCTCGCTTTGCCCGACATTTTTAATTCTAAGAGAGACAAAACTCAAATAGAATTTGAAAATCCAAGAAAATATTTTAAAGACTTGGTCTTCACTTGTTTAAATAAATTCATTAATTTTTTTACTTTGCTTCTTATAACTTTCAGAAAGACAATTTTAGAGAAAAAATACAACCTTAAAAATGATTTTAGGATTTTTAAACACATATACCTTTTTACCTTTTAAATTCCTTCCTCTTCTTTCCTGACAATTTAAATCAATGTTCAAGTAATTTATTTTTTTATTGTAAAGAATAATACATACATTTTAATTTAATTCTTCATTTTAGCTTCTGTTTTTTCGACGAAGAATATTTGCGAAATATTTCTTCAAACTTATTATGATTAAAATTCAAAAAAATTATTCTGGAAAATCTAGAAAATCTGTAGAATCAAATTTAAATCTTATTTCAAAGTCTTGAATTTCTTTTAAAATTTTTGTTCTGGAAAATCTAGAAGAAATAATGATTTGTCTTTGTTAGAAATATAGCTTGGTCCAATTTGTTATATATTCTAACAAAGTGTAGATTGGATTTTAAGCTATTTAAAACATGTCATCAACATTCTAAAATTAATCTTAATCAGGAAAAATTACTAATGATGTTCCATAAATTCTTTTTTAAATTTTTTCAAAAAGATTCAAATTAGCTAGTTTTTCTCTTCTTTTTTTTGGTAGAATTTTGAATTTTAAAGAGTCGAAATTAAAGATAAACTATGTTTCAAAATTTAATTGTCATTTGTTTCGTGTTTTGTCCTCTTTTAAACCGTTCAATTAAGTGTAAATATCATTAATTATTAATAATAACAGAGTTAAAGGTAAATTGAGCAATTTGGCTATTTCTGGCAATTTATTTAAGTGTGTATCAAACTGGTAGCCTTTCGCATTAATCACTACCCAAGAAGTAGCTCTTGGTTTCAAAAATGTTGGTGACCCCTGGTATAGAGTGTATTTCTTTAAAGTTAAGACTAGTTTAAAGTTATCTTCATTGAAAAGTACAGTGCTTTTCCTTCAAAAATAAGGACATTTCAATGTGACCCCAAACTTTTGAACGGTAGTGTACATCAAAGTTTAAAACCTATGACATTTCATGTATTACTTTTTTTTTTTTCTGTCATAATGTAAGCAATGAAAACATTTAGTAAGAAAGATGAAGAATCCACATTATTCCCAGGCTTTCGCGGGCCATATTAAATGACGTGTCGGGCTGGATCTGGCCCCCGAGCCTTGAGTTTGACACTATGGTCCAGAAAATATGGTATCTGTTTCATCTCACACTTCCATTCCAAAGGCGAATAGTTTGAAGAGCATTTAGCAGCCTTGAGTCAAGAAGTGGAGATTTACTGTACCTTTAAGACGATCCGGGCTGGTCAGGATGTTGTCTTCTGCTGTCTGGTTGTTCTGTAGGTGGGTGTCTGCACACAAACACAATGACGTATCTGCACCCTTTCTAAAAGTGCCCCTTATTTATTCCCATTTCAAATAAGCAGTGAATAAATCATTCCGGTCAGGACTAAACTCGTCCTTCCCTCCCAAAAGCCGTTTTATTAGCAAAGCTCTCACCATCAAAGATGGTCAGTTTATGGATTGATGAACTGACTGCTTCCTTCAGCTGTTTCACTGCTGCAGAGACAAGAGGGGAAAAAAAAGAAAACAGCTAATATCAGCAGTGAAAGGAAACCAATTAACCAATGCTGCCGTTTCCATGGAGATAAATGTGAGGACACTGTTTATCTTGATGAGAGTATATTTAATGAGACCGAATAAACCAATGTTTTTCAACCTTTTTTGAGGCAAGGCACATTTTTTGCGTAGAAAAAATGCGGAGGCACACCAGCAGCAATCATTAAAAAACCAAACTCAGTTGACGATAAAAAGTCGTTGTCGCAATTGTTGGATATAACTTTAAAGCATAACCAAGCATGTATCACTATAGCTCTTGTCTCAAAGTAGGTGTACTGTCACCACCTGTCACATCACACCCTGACTTATTTGGACTTGTTTGCTGTTTTCCTGTGTGTAGTGTTTTAGTTCTTGTCCATACTTGCCAACCTTGAGACCTCCAATATCGGGAGGTGGGGGGGGGGCGTGGTTATTTACAGCTAGAATTCACCAACTCGAGTATTTCATATATACCGTAATTTCCGGACTATAAGCCGCACCTGACTATAAGCCGCACCAGCTAAATTTAGGGGAAAATACAGATTGCTCCATATATAAGCCGCACCCGACTATAAGCCGCAGGGTTTTGATGTGTAATTAGCGTAGTATATAGGGGTTCCTGCTACCACGGAGGGGATTGTCGGGACAGAGATGACTGTTTGGGAACGCAAAGCGTCCCATTTATTAACAATAAATCTTTCAATCATTCAATCAAACTTTCACATCTTTGACATGGCGAACAACATTCGTGCAGAGTACAAATAATACAACGCTGCAAAGTAATACAAAGTGCTGGCCTGTACGTTATCAAAATAACCAGCCTACCGGTATATGAAAAGTCAGTCTTTAATCATTGTGTCATCGTCTTCCTCCTGCGTACTAAAACCACCCAAATCCTCTTCGTCGGTGTCGGAGAAGAACAGGCCGTATATAAGCCGCACCCTTGTATAAGCCGCAGGGACCAGAACGAGGGGGAAAAGTAGCGGCTTATAGTCCGGAAATTACGGTATATATATATATATATATATATATATATATATATATATATATATATATATATATATATATATATGCATGAAATACTTGACTTTCAGTGAATTCTAGCTATATATATATATATATTTTTTAAATTTTATTTACATAGGAAAAAAACAAACAAACTTGAATTTCAGTGTTCCAGTGGCTATCCATTAGATGGCAGTATTGTCCTGTTTAACTTCTCCGTTCATGATGAGTATATCATTTCGGCCGCCATGTCTGTAATTTCCTCGTTCTTCTGCTTCGTCTCCTTGTTGTGTGCGCAGTTGTGCACTCTATAATAGCCCTAGATGTTATGACGTCTTTGGGCAGGCAAGCGGTTTATTTTGTGGGAAAGCGGACGTGAGAACAGGCTGTCCCCACTCAGTCTCAGGTCCGCATTGAGCTGGAGGGGGCGTGGCCTCCAGCTCCGGCTGAATACCGGGAGTTTGTCGGGAGAAAATCTCTGCCGGGAGGTTGTCGGGAGAGGCGCTGAATATCGGGATTCTCCCGCTAAAAACGGGAGGGTTGGCAAGTATGTTCTTGTCTTGTGCTCCTATTTTGGTGGCTTTTTCCCTTTTCTTTGGTATTTTCCTGTAGCAGTTACATGTCTTCCTTTGAGCGATATTTCCTGCATCGACTTTGTTTTAGCACTCAAGAATATTTCAGTTGTTTTTATCCTTCTTTTTGGGGACATTGTTGATTGTCATGTCATGTTCGGATATACATGGTAGACGCCGTCTTTGCTCCACAGTAAGTCTTTGCTGTTGTCCAGCATTCTGTTTTTGTTTACTTTGTAGCCAGTTCAGTTTTAGTTTCGTTCCGCATAGCCTTACCTAAGCTTTAATGCCTTTTCTTGAGGGGCTCTCACCTTTTGTTTATTTTTGGTTTAAGCATTGGATACCTTTTTACCTGCACACTGCCTCCCGCTGTTTCCGACATCTACAAAGCAATTAGCTACCGGCTGCCACCTACTGATATGGAAGAGTATTACACGGTTACTCTGCCGAGCTCTAGACAGCACCGACACTCAACAACAACACATCATTTGCAGACTATAATTACTGGTTTGCAAAAAATATCTTTAACCCAAATAGGTGAAATTAGATAATCTCCCTCGGCACACCAGACTGTATGTCAGGGCACACTAGTGTGCTGCGGCACAGTGGTTGAAAAACACTGGAATAGAGTATGTTAATTATTTCAATCTTTGCAAAAGTATATTAAATATTTGCTTTTGCCAAATTCAAGCTTTTCCTGCATTTAGTTTACCACAATGGTATTCTGATGTAACCACCAAATGATTCATGAGAAACCAGCAGGGGGGAAAAAAAATGCTGTTTTATATTTCTCCATCTAACTGGCGACACAATCCAGCAACTTTCAGCCATTGCTGAGGAGAAAATTGTCTCTTTGAGGGGAAGAGTGCGTAGGAGGAGATTTGAAAAGGACATTTCAAGAGACAAGTAAGATGGTGAAAAAGGAGAGAGCATGCAGCTAAAAGGAAGATTTAAGGGCACCATCGACAGCCAAAATGCTGCATAAACTTCAAAGCCAAAAGCAACCGCAGCCAAGCAATAAGGCAAATTTGTTCCTTTTCTGCTTTTTTTTTTTTTTTAAACGTGATTTAATAAGATAAGTTGATATTTTGAAGCAGGAAACAACCCCTTGAGAAGTATGTGCTTATAGTATGCCTGGGAACACATTCTAATTAAAGCAAGATACTTCAAAACTAGGCGCCTGATTTACTAAGATCCAAGTACCAGGCGCTAGACAGCGTGTGCAAACAAAAAAAATAGTGTCTACTATTAGTGGGCTTGTTGCGTGTGCAATTGAAAAGTGGTGCAGACGGCCTTAATAAAATGAAGATTTTGCGTGCGTACGGGGCTTTTACCACACAGACATTTGATCATTTTCTGCACATTGATGTTATCGTGCTGCGACCTGTGTGCGATGTGTTGAACCGGCAGCACACATCTACAATCCGGAACAGCAATCTAGACCAGTGGTTCTCAAATGGGGGTACGCGTACCCCTGGGGGTACTTGAAGGTATGCGAAGGGGTACGTGAGATTTTTTTTAAATATTCTAAAAATAGCAACAATTAAAAAATCCTTTATAAATATATTTATTGAATAATACTTCAACAAAATATGAATGTAAGTTCATAAACTGAACATCAAATCAAGTAGGCTATTCCATTCATTACAATGCAACAATGCAATATTCAGTGTTGACAGCTAGATTTTTTGTGGACATGTTCCATAAATATTGATGTTAAAGATCTTTTTTTGTGAAGAAATGTTTAGAATTAAGTTCATGAATCCAGATGGATCTCTATTACAATCCCCAAAGAGGGCACTTTAAGTTGATAACTTCTATGTGTAGAAATATTTATTTATAATTTAATCACTTGTTTATTTTTCAACAAGTTTTTAGTTATTTTTATATCTTTTTTCCCAAATAGTTCAAGAAAGACCACTACAAATGAGCAATATTTTACACTGTTATACAATTTAATAAATCAGAAACTGATGACATAGAGCTGTATTTTACTTCTTTATCTCTTTTTTTCAACCAAAAATGCTTTGCTCTGATTAGGGGGTACTTGAATTAAAAAAAAATTCACAGGGGGTACATCACTGAATAAAGGTTGAGAACCACTGATCTAGACAACAGAAACCTATGCGTGCTGACTACGTAATTCTGTGTGCAAAGCTGTGGATTGCATCACCAGCGCATTCATGCGTCTGGAATGACTCAAAGGCAAGAAAATGAAAGACGTCTTTACATGTAGGAGATATACTTAAAGGCCTACTGAAAGCCACTACTAGCGACCACGCAGTCTGATAGTTTATATATCAATGATGAAATCTTAACATTGCAACACATGCCAATACGGCCGGGTTAACTTATAAAGTGACATTTTAAATTTCCCGCTAAACTTCCGGTTGAAAACGTCTACGTATGATGACGTATGCGTGTGACGTCAATGGTTGAAACGGAAGTATTCGGACACCATTGGATCCAATACAAAAAGCTCGGTTTTCATCTCAAAATTCCACAGTATTCTGGACATCTGTGTTGGTGAATCTTTTGCAATTTGTTTAATGAACAATGGAGACTGCAAAGAAGAAAGCTGTAGGTGGGATCGGTGTATTAGCGGCTGGCTGCAGCAACACAGCCAGGAGGACTTTGACTTGGATAGCAGACGCGCTATCCGACGCTAGCCGCCAAACGCACGGATGATCGGGTGAAGTCCTTCGTCCTTCCGTCGATCGCTGGAATGCAGGTGAGCACGGGTGTTGATGAGCAGATGAGGGCTGGCTGGCGTAGGTGGACAGCTAATGTTTTTAGCATAGCTCTGTGAGGCCCCGTTGCTAAGTTAGCTTCAATGGCGTCGTTAGCAACAGCATTGTTAAGCTTCGCCAGGCTGGAAAGCATTAACCGTGTAGTTACATGTCCATGGTTTAATAGTATTGTTGATTTTCTGTCTATCCTTCCAGTCAGGGGTTTATTTATTTTGTTTCTATATGCAGTTAAGCCCGATGCTATCACGTTAGCTCCGTAGCTAAAGTGCTTCGCCGATGTATTGTCGTGGAGATAAAAGACACTGTGAATGTCCATTTCGCGTTCTCGACTCTCATTTTCAAGAGGATATAGTATCCGAGGTGGTTTAAAATAGAAATCCGTGATCCACAATAGAAAAAGGAGAGAGTGTGGAATCCAATGAGCCAGCTTGTACCTAAGTTACGGTCAGAGCGAGAAAAAAAAGATGCGTCCTGCACTGCACTCTAGTCCTTCACTCTCAAGTTCCTCATCCACGAATCTTTCATCCTGGCTCAAATTAATGGGGTAATCGTCGCTTTCTCGGTCCGAATCGCTCTCGCTGCTGGTGTAAACAATGGGGAAATGTGAGGAGCCTTTCAACCTGTGACGTCACGCTACTTCCGGTACAGGCAAGGCTTTTTTTTTATCAGCGACCAAAAGTTGCGAACTTTATCGTCGATGTTCTCTACTAAATCCTTTCAGCAAAAATATGGCAATATCGCGAAATGATCAAGTATGACACATAGAATGGATCTGCTATCCCCGTTTAAATTTTTAAAAAATAATTTCAGTAGGCCTTTAAGTAAATTATTACTAAATAAAAAACACATCAATTGAATTCATTTTAATCAGCCCCTTAAGTCATCCAGCAGCTATAAAATTATATTTCTGTCAGTCTAAATATGTTGACACGCACATGTAAGGCGGAGAATTCTCGTCCGTCCATCGTCAGCCTTTGCAGCGCGAGCAGCTCATTTCTCACAGACATGTGCGTCCGTGTCAGATAACACGCTCTTCTGTGTTATATGTGTTTTATGTTGCACGATTGCACCAAGTAAAATTCCTAGTTTGTGAACCCGTTTTCAAACAATGGCAATAAAAACTATTCTGATTCTGAAGCAAAATAGTGCTATCAAAACGGCGCCAGGTGTTGATACATCCCATTGTGCGTGCTGTTTGAGATATAACTGTTTTTTGAGGCTTTCTGAAAAACATAGGTGGGCACGTACCAAATCGCTACACCACTATTACAAAACCCAAAAGCAGTGAAGTTAGCACCTTGTGTAATTCGTACTTAAAAAGGGAATACAATGATTTGCAAATCCTGTTCAACTTGTATTCAATTGAATAGACTGCAAAGACAAGATATTTCATGTTCCAACTGGGAAACTTAATTTTTTTTGTGCAAATAATCATTAATTTAGAATTTAATGGCAGCAACACATTGCAAGAAAGTTGTCACAGGGGCATGTTCACCACTGTGTTACATGGCCTTTCCTTTTAACAACACTCAGTAAACGTTCGGGAACTGAGGAGACACATTTTTTTAAGTGGAATTATTTCCTATTTTTGCTTGTGAAGTGAATTATATTTATATAGCGCTTTTTCTCTAGTGACTCAAAGCGCTTTACATAGTGAAACCCAATATCTAAGTTACATTTAAACCAGTGTGGGTGGCACTGGGAGCAGGTTGGTAGAGTGTCTTGCCCAAGGACACAACGGCAGTGACTAGGGGGCGGAAGCGGGGATCGAACCTTGAACCCTCAAGTTGCTGGCATGGCCACTCTACCGCCCCGCTTGATGTACAGCTTAAGTTGTTCAACAGTCCGGTGGTCTCTGTTGTGCTATTTTAGGCTTCATAATGCGCCACGCATTTTCAATGGGAGACAGGTCTGGACTACAGGCAGGCCAGTCTAGTACCCGCACTCTTTTACTACAAAGCCACGCTGTTGTAACACGTGGCTTGAACACGTGGATCGAAGGTCCGTAATATCATGGCTTACGTGCAGTAATTTCTCCAGATTCTCTGAACCTTTTGATGATATTACAGAGCGTAGATGGTGAAATCCCTAAATTCCTTGCAGTAGCTGGTTGAGAAATGTTGTTATTAAACTGTACGACAATTTGCTCAGGCATTTGTTGACAAAGTGGTGACCCTCACCCCATCCTTGTTTGTGAATGACTGAGCATACCCAATCACGGCACCCACCTGTTCCCAATTAGCCTGTTCACCTGCGGGATGTTCCAAATAAGTGTTTGATGAGCATTCCTCAACTTTATCAGTCTTTTTTGCCACTTGTGCCAGCTTTTTGGAAACATGTTGCAGGCATCAAATTCCAAAGGAGCTAATATTTGGAAAAAATAAACGTTTTCCAGTTCGAACGTTAAGTATCTTGTCTTTGCAGTCTACTCAATTAAATATAAGTTGAAAAGGATTTGCAAATCATTGTATTCTCTTTTTATTTACCATTTACACTACCGTTCAAAAGTTTGGGGTCACATTGAAATGTCCTTATTTTTGAAGGAAAAGCACTGTACTTTTCAATGAAGATAACTTGAAACTAGTCTTAACTTGAAAGAAATACACTCTATACATTGCTAATGTGGTAAATGACTATTCTAGCTGCAAATGTCTGGTTTTTGGTGCAATATCTACATAGGTGTATAGAGGCCCATTTCCAGCAACTATCACTCCAGTGTTCTAATGGTACAATGTGTTTGCTCATTGGCTCAGAAGGCTAATTGATGATTAGAAAACCCTTGTGCAATCATGTTCACACATCTGAAAACACTTTAGCTCGTTACAGAAGCTACAAAACTGACCTTCCTTTGAGCAGATTGAGTTTCTGGAGCATCACATTTGTGGGGTCAATTAAACGCTCAAAATGGCCAGAAAAAGAGAACTTTCATCTGAAACTCGACAGTCTATTCTTGTTCTTAGAAATGAAGGCTATTCCACTAAATTGTTTGGGTGACCCCAAACTTTTGAACGGTAGTGTACACACCGTACCAACTTCACTGGTTTTGGCTTTTGTAAATACCATTGGGAATTGTTAAGTAAAGGAATGTATTTAAAACTAAAATTACGACTGAAATGGAATAGGTCATGGATTTCGGGGTTTTAAATTCTAATATTTTTTAGCCAAACGGACTTACGTTTTAAAGATCACAGGCCACAACATTTGGTATACCCGCACAGCCGTTTGGAGTAACCTAATTACTTCAATATGACACACTACTTGTGCTTTGTGCAGCCCTTTGAGACCTATGTGATTAAGGGCTGTTTAAGTACACTTTGATTGACTGCTGGCACCATTGTTAAACGAATACCTCGCCCGCTTTAAAGTGAGCATTAGCATCTTTGGAAAGGCAGTAGCGTTCTCGGGATGAAACGTTATGCAGGTGTATCAGCGTGTTGTTGCAGCCAGCGAGTGTAAGAGTTAGGCTGACAGCAGCAAACTTTAGTGGCAAGAGGAAATGAGATATTGTGTGTACTCACGCGGACACTCAATCAACTGTTGGATTCGAGTGGCGTCTCCTCCGCTGTTAACGTGACAGTTGTCTGACAAAAACACACAGACTCTGCTTATTCACTCCATGTCTTAGACACACTTGCAGCATGAAAGCCTTTACACGAGCATGACACACAGAGAGCTTCAGGACAGACGATGACGACGCAGGAGTGACAAACACGGGAGGAGCATGGCAAAGAGAACAGAGAGAAAACCTGAGCACAACGCTGAGGCGTTTCAGTCAGACATGTAAAAGGTAGTTGTTCTTCAAACAGGAAGTAGACAGTTCAAGTGGAATACGTGAACTCATCAGTTTAAACCACTATAGTTGGAACACTTCACACCACATTTTCTCCATCCAAACAGTTTGCTTCCAAAGTTCCAAGACTCCTCCTACTAATCTGTGCATTGCGCCTGAGAGACAGCACTTATACTGCAAGACATGATTTACTGAACCGTGCTCGTATAAAATAACCTTGTGCTGAAAAGTACCATGAGGTGATTACGTCCAACCAAAGAGCAGACCTCAATAAATCAATAACCCAGTGGTTCTTAACCTTGTTGGAGGTACCGAACCCCACCAGTTGCATATGCGCATTCACCCAACCCTTCTTTAGTGAAAAATACATAATTTTTTTTTTCAAATTCAAGACAAAGTTATATGTTTTTGGTAACACTTTAGTATGGGGAACATATTCTAAGTAACAAAGACTTAATTTAGAGTTATTTGGACACTAGGGGAACATATTCTAAGTAACAAAGACTTAATTTACAGTTATTTGTACACTAGGGGAACATATTTTAAGTAACAAAGACTTAATTTAGAGTTATTTGGACACTAGGGGAACATATTCTAAGTAACAAAGACTAAATTTAGACTTATTTGGACACTAGGGGAACATATTCTAAAGAACAAAGACTTAATTTAGAGTTATTTGGACACTAGGGGAACATATTCTAATTAAGTAACAAAGACTTAATTTAGAGTTATTTGGACACTCGGGGAACATATTCTAAGTAACAAAGACTTAATTTAGAGTTACTTGGACACTCGGGGAACATATTCTAAGTAACAAAGACTTAATTTAGAGTTATTTGGACACTAGGGGAACATATTCTAAGTAACAAAGACTTAATTTAGAGTTATTTGGACACTAGGGGAAAATATTCTAAGTAACAAAGACTTAATTTAGAGTTATTTGGACACTTGGGGAACATATTCTAAGTAACAAAGACTTAATTTAGAGTTATTTGGACACTCGGGGAACATATTCTAAGTAACAAAGACTTAATTTAGAGTTATTTGGACACTAGGGGAACATATTCTATGTAACAAAGACTTAATTTAGAGTTATTTGGACACTAGGGGAACATATTCTATGTAACAAAGACTTAATTTAGAGTTATTTGGACACTAGGGGAACATATTCTAAGTAACAAAGACTTAATTTAGAGTTATTTGGTTAGGGTTAGGGTCAGAGGGTTAGGGTTATGATAAGGCCATGCCGAATAAGGCATTAATAAGTACTTAATAATGACTAGTTAAGAGCCAATATGTTACTAATTTGCATGTGAACAAACAACTAATTAATGGTGAATATGTTCCCCATACTAAAGTGTTACCATTTTTTTTTTTTTTACTGGTGCATAAAATGAACCGTGCATGAACATCACCTTGTTCAAACAACAAAACCAACACAGTGCATAAACTGAATCCGTATCCGTAATACGCCGATAGGGAGAAGTTTGTATTTACACGATGAGTCGGGTGTGTTTTGACCTCCGCCGAACCCCTGAGGCCCACTCACCGAACCCCTAGGGTTCCATCGAACCCAGGTTAAGAACCACTGCAATAACCAAATAGCTTGGACTCAACATCACAACTTAGAGGAAGGTCTTTTGAATAGGAAAGTAGAAACACTGCGATGGCGTCCACATAAAAGACATCTTCTGGGGGACCAGTGCTTCTCAAATATTAGGGTATTGAGGGACTTCCAGCATTAGCGTCTTTTCGTTCTCCAACAATACACAATCCTCCAGCCAGGTGGCAGCACTGCTTGAATTAATCAACAGGCTCAGCCAGGAAATGATACCAAATATACCTCTGTAACCCTTCAGTTTACCAGCAATTAGGATAGAAATATATAATTAATGTCGTGTTCTTGTTAGAATTTCAATTCAGGGGCTGTGGGAACATTTTTTTGTCACCTCAGGGGGTAGATGCCAGAAAATAATTGGTGTTACATTCAAGTCTTTGTGTTTACTCAGAAATTCCCATCGCCTAAAGGACTCAGCTGCCACGGAGATGGATGAGCATTTTTTTTGTCTTAAAAAGGTTCCTACTGGGCTAGAGAGTAAGGAGAACTCATTACATGTTGGGGCAAAACCGGATGTTGTTCAGCATTACAAAGATTGGAAACAGGTGATTAATATTGTTTGATATGAGATGAGGCTGTATAACAGTTTAAATATGCTGAACAAACTTGTTTTGTTATCTTAAAATGTAACATTCCTTTATTGTAATTAGCCTTTTTTTCCCCCAATAAAGTAGCAGTAGAGTGGAAAAACAAGTTGACTTCATATGCTTATTTGTGTAAAGTATGTGAATATACTGTCTAAAATGTCACAAATTCAGTCAGCCATTTTGAATATTCCGCTCCGAATATCTTTGGTTATTTTCGGAGATTGACTTCACAGTAGTGACGCTTCTGCACTTTGACCATATTAGATAAGTCATACTGGAAATACGCAAAAATTGTGTGTATCATTCACAATCCTTATGTAAGACAACAACTAGGGATGTCCGATAATGGCTTTTTGCCGATATCCGATATTCCGATATTGTCCAACTCTTTAATTACCGATACCGATATCAACCGATATATGCAGTCGTGGAATTAACACATTATTATGCCTAATTTGGACAACCAGGTATGGTGAAGATAAGGTACTTTTTAAAAAAATTAGTAAAATAAGAAATAAATTAAAAAAAAATTCTTGAATAAAAAAGAAAGTACAACAATATAAAAACAGTTACATAGAAACTAGTAATGAATGAAAATGAGTAAAATTAACTGTTAAAGGTTAATACTATTAGTGGACCAGCAGCACGCACAATCATGTGTGCTTACGGACTGTATCCCTTGCAGACTGTATTGATATATATTGATATATAATGTAGGAAGCAGAATATTAATAACAGAAAGAAACAACCCTTTTGTGTGAATGAGTGTAAATGGGGGAGGGAGGTTTTTTGGGTTGGTGCTCTAATTGTAAGTGTATCTTGTGTTTTTTATGTTTATTTAATTAAAAAAACAAAAACAAAAAAAACACAAAAAAAACGATACCGATAATAAAAAAAACGATACCGATAATTTCCGATATTACATTTTAACGCATATATCGTCCGATAATATCGGCAGGCCGATATTATCGGACATCTCTAACAACAACACATCTTCTTGGCTTTTTTTATGTAGTCGAAATCGTAAATAAATAGCTAACAATTGAGTCAACAGATGGAGGGTCCTCTGTTACGCTCATTATACTCTTTTAAAAAAATTCAGAAACCGCAACAATACCCCATTTACATGTTGTGACCTAAAAATGTATCAAATAAGAGTGTTATTGTTATTATAAGCGCTAACGCAAACAGACTATTTTAGTGGCGCATTGATAGCAGTGAGCTAGTGCTAGCTTACGCTGCTATTGTTGACAGTATAAGCCGGCGGCTGCTTCTGCTTCGTCTAAAACTTGCTAAAAGTATATTCTAGATTATAATTCATGCATCTCTCACCTGCCAGTTGACAAATGTGTATGGACCGACAGGCCGGTCCACTTTCACATCCCCCGAGATGGTGAAAAAGACAAACTAGCAGCAACTTTTTTTTAACCCTTCATGAGGATTGCGAATGATTCTTCATCCAAACAGAATTATGTGAGCTTCCCGTCGGTCTGCGACCCAGCGAGAGTGGAAATATTACAGTAGGTGTTTGTTTTTCATGGTTTATTACGGTTAGCTTGTATGTTTAGCACCTAGCAATGCCGGGATCCGCCGGGTAGAAGTAATAATACCTGGGATTTATATAGCGCTTTTCTAAGTACCCAAAGTCGCTTTACATGTTAAAAACCCATCATTCATTCACACCTGGTGGTGGTAAGCTACTTTCGTAGCCACAGCTGCCCTGGGGTAGACTGACGGAAGCGTGGCTGCCAATTTGCGCCAACGGCCCCTCCGACCACCACCACCATTCATTCAACATTCATTCACCGGTGTGAGCGGCACCGGGGTCAAGGGTGAAGTGTCCTGCCCAAGGACACAACGGCATGGTAAGAGGCGGGGAGCGAACCTGCAACCCTCAGGTTTCTGACACGGGCGCTCTACCCACTACGCCATGCCAAAAGCCAAAACCAGTGAAGCCGAAGTCGGCTTCTAAAACTTATTACTCATCCGCTTCGTGTTCGGGCTCAAAAATAGAAGGTTCTGGATCATCATTTTCCCAAAGTAATCACTGTTGGCTCTCACAAGGACTGATTAGCATTGTTGTTGATGGGGGAGGGATCTGTGGTTCCTCTATGTGAGGCGATCATGTGACTGGCTTCCTCATTAACTCTCGAAATGGCTCAGGAACCTCTGTGAGATTGGTACTATTTTGATAATATCTATTTATTAGCTAACTTTGGAAGTCTTTTGGTGTCATAAATCAGATATTTATGATATTAGCTTCAATATGGAGGCAACTTGTTTTTCCACTCTACTGGCACTTTAAAGTGATGATCATAATGAAACCACCACTACCATCTGCGTCTTCACCGACTGCACCCTCGTCCGTGTCCGTGTCCTCCTCATCTTCCTCTTCTTCTTCCTCAGGGCTCTCGGGTGTCTGCAGGCTTGGACCCTCGACCGCGGGCTCCTCTCCCGCCTCAGGGGAGCCTAAGTCCTCATCTGTCATTTGACCACATGACACAAGGGTCGTTTTGGGTTGGAAAGGCAGAAGATTCTTCACAAAGTGAGCAGTGTTTAGGAAGGAGTGGGGGGTTCAAGCACCTCCGGCATTCTGTGTGCTCATTTCCATCACCAGACACCAAACCAGGCGAAGCAAGCTCTATTGTTGTTTTAACCCCCAGAAAAAGACAGACAAAGAGGTGCCCGCCGAGGGAATCCACCCAGATCATTTTAGAGAGAACACGTGTCTGGTGAAACAGCCACACACGGACGTGGACCAGGCATAAACCAGATCATGGTGACATAGAGCAGTATTTAAGTTGATTATTTCAACGGATTCATGTCAGAGCAAGCAGTGAATCATGGTTAATGTCAACAACCTACACCAGAGCAGTAAACCAAGGCACAGGCGTATTTTAATTAAGGATGTGCTCCGATTAGCATCGTGACCACTCTGGTGCACTCTCAGGAGGAACAACCATCCATGTGGACATGATCACCCGAGAAGAAGAAGAAGATGAGGGATAGGTGATGGCCAGCATTAGCCAGATGAACAGAAAGCGACCACAAGCACCAGTCTGTGGTCGTGCGTGCAGGAAGATGTCATGCAGAATTCATGCACGCAGGATGTGGAGGTGAAGTCGGAGGCCACGGAGGACAAAGATGAGAGAGTCCGGCCAAAGAAGGCGACACTCACCCAGACTGTTGTTTTCCTTAATGCTTTTCTCTTGGAGCTGCTCTAAGCGCACTGTGGGCGAAAAATAAGCGTTGACTGGCTTGGTTGCCTGGGTAACCACGTTTACGGGATGTTGGATGCTTGATCGGCTGTTGAGTGTGTTAAGAGTTGGAGCAGGAAGGTCCGTGTGCGAGTACCCTGCAGGGCGGCGAGCCTCTCGTTGGTGAAGTCGTTGTCGGCCTGTAGAGCCTCAATGCGAGCCTGGAGAACCTGCTCCTTCTCCTCCATCTCCTCGATCCGCAGCTCCAGCGCTCGCTTCTCCGACGCCCCCCGCTGGGTCAGCTCCTCTTGGCGGCCCTCCGCTGCCTGCAGGAGGGGCACAGGTGGGCACAATAGTTGAGAAAAGGGATGATGGTGAGAGAAAGGGCCGTGAAGCAGTCGACGGGTCAGAAGACTGGGCCAAAAAACTAATAAAGGGGGGAGAATTAAAGCCCGGCCCATACCAATTATTAGTACATGTAACAATAAACGACAACTCAGCTAAAACTTCAGGCGGTCAATGACGACTCAACTAAAACTTCAGGTAGTCAACAATAAACGACGACTCAACTAAAACTTCAGGTACTCAACAATAAACGACGACTCAACTAAAACTTCAGGTAGTCAACAATAAACGACGACTCAACTTCAGGCAGTCAACAATAAACGACGACTAAACTAAAACTTCGGGAGGTCAATGACGACTCAACTAAAACTTCAGGTAGTCAACAATAAACGACGACTCAACTAAAACTCCAGGTAGTCAACAATAAAGGACAACTCAACTAAAACTTCAGGGAGTCAACAATAAACGACGACTCAACTAAAACTTCAGGTGGTCAACGAAGACTCAACTAAAACTCCAGGTGGTCAATAATCAATAATAAACGACGACTCAACAAAGACTTCAGGCGGTCAACGACAACTCAACTAAAACTTCACGAGGTCAATGACGACTCAACTAAAACTCCAGGTAGTCAACAATAAACGATGACTCAACTAAAACTTCAGGCGGTCAGCAACAACTCAACTAAAACTTCAGGAGGTCAACGACAACTCAACTAAAACTTCAGGTAGTCAACAATAAACGATGACTCAACTAAAACTTCAGGCGGTCAGCAACAACTCAACTAAAACTTCAGGAGGTCAACGACAACTCAACTAAAACTTCAGGAGGTCAATGACAACTCAACTAAAACTTCAGGAGGTCAATGACAACTCAACTAAAACTTCAGGTAGTCAACAATAAACGACGACTCAACTTCAGGCAGTCAACAATAAACGACGACTCAACTAAAACTTCGGGAGGTCAATGACGACTCAACTAAAACTTCAGGTAGTCAACAATAAACGACGACTCAACTAAAACTCCAGGTAGTCAACAATAAAGGACAACTCAACTAAAACTTCAGGGAGTCAACAATAAACGACGACTCAACTAAAACTTCAGGTGGTCAACGAAGACTCAACTAAAACTCCAGGTGGTCAATAATCAATAATAAACGACGACTCAACAAAGACTTCAGGCGGTCAACGACAACTCAACTAAAACTTCACGAGGTCAATGACGACTCAACTAAAACTCCAGGTAGTCAACAATAAACGATGACTCAACTAAAACTTCAGGCGGTCAGCAACAACTCAACTAAAACTTCAGGAGGTCAACGACAACTCAACTAAAACTTCAGGTAGTCAACAATAAACGATGACTCAACTAAAACTTCAGGCGGTCAGCAACAACTCAACTAAAACTTCAGGAGGTCAACGACAACTCAACTAAAACTTCAGGAGGTCAATGACAACTCAACTAAAACTTCAGGAGGTCAATGACAACTCAACTAAAACTTCAGCTGGTCATCTATAAACGACGACTCAACTAAAACTCCAGGTGGTCAACAATAAACGACGACTCAACAAAGACTTCAGGCGGTCAACGACAACTCAACTAAAACTTCAGGTAGTCAACAATAAACGATGACTCAACTAAAACTTCAGGCGGTCAGCAACAACTCAACTAAAACTTCAGGAGGTCAACGACAACTCAACTAAAACTTCAGGAGGTCAATGACAACTCAACTAAAACTTCAGCTAGTCATCTATAAACGACGACTCAACTAAAACTCCAGGTGGTCAACAATAAACGACGACTCAACAAAGACTTCAGGCGGTCAACGACAACTCAACTAAAACTTCAGGTAGTCAACAATAAACGATGACTCAACTAAAACTTCAGGCGGTCAATGACAACTCATCTAAAACTTCAGGAGGTCAATGACAACTCATCTAAAACTTCAGGAGGTCAATGACAACTCAACTAAAACTTCAGGCGGTCAACGACAACTCAACTAAAACTTCAGGAGGTCAATGACAACTCAACTAAAACTTCAGGAGGTCAATGACAACTCAATTAAAACTTCAGGCGGTCAACAACAACTCAACTAAAACTTCACAAGGTCAATGACAACTCAACTAAAACTTCAGGAGGTCAACAACAACGCAACTAAAACTTCAGGAGGTCAATGACAACTCAACTAAAACTTCAGGAGGTCAATGACAACTCAACTAAAACTTCAGGCGGTCAACAACAACTCAACTAAAACTTCACGAGGTCAATGACAACTCAACTAAAACTTCACGAGGTCAATGACAACTCAACTAAAACTTCAGGCGGTCAACGACAACTCAACTAAAACTTCACGAGGTCAATGACAACTCAACTAAAACTTCAGGAGGTCAATGACAACTAAACTAAAACTTCAGGCGGTCAACAACAACTCAACTAAAACTTCAGGAGGTCAATGACAACTCAACTAAAACTTCAGGAGGTCAATGACAACTCAACTAAAACTTCAGGCGGTCAACGACGACTCAACTAAAACTTCAGGTAGTCAACAATAAACGACTCAACTAAAACTTCAGGAGGTCAATGACGACTCAACTAAAACTTCAGGCGGTCAACAATAAATGATGACTCAACTAAAACTTCAGGCGGTCAACGACGACTCAACTAAAACTCCAGGAGGTCAACAATAAATGATGACTCAACTAAAACTTCAGGCTGTCAACAACGACTCAACTAAAACTCCAGGAGGTCAACAATAAACGACAAGAACTAAAACTTTAGGCGGTCAACGACGGCTCAACTAAAACTTCAGGTGGTCAACAATAAACGACGGCTCAACTAAAACTTCAGGCGGTCAACAATAAACGACGACTCAACTAAAACTTCGGGAGGTCAACAATAAACGACGGCTCAACTAAAACTTCAGGCGGTCAACAATTAACGACGACTCAACTAAAACTTCGGGAGGTCAACAATAAACGACGGCTCAACTAAAACTTCAGGCGGTCAACAATAAACGACGGCTCAACTAAAATTTCGAAGGGTCAACAATAAACGACGGCTCAACTAAAACTCCGGGCGGTCAACAATAAACGACGGCTCAACTAAAACTTCGGGAGGTCAACAATAAACGATGACTCAACTAAAACTTCGGGAGGTCAACAATAAACGACGGCTCAACTAAAACTCCGGGCGGTCAACAATAAACGACGGCTCAACTAAAACTTCGGGAGGTCAACAATAAACGATGACTCAACTAAAACTTCGGGAGGTCAACAATAAACGACGGCTCAACTAAAACTTTGGGAGGTCAACAATAAGCGATGACTCAACTAAAACTTCAGGAGGTCAACGACGACTCAACTAAAACTATAGGTGGGCAATGACGACTCAACTAAAACTATAGGTGGTCAACAATAAATTGACGAATCAACTAAAACTTCAGGAGGTCAATGACGACTCAACTAAAACTTCAGGCGGTCAACAATAAACGACGAGAACTAAAACTTTAGGAGGTCAATGACGACTCAACTAAAACTTCAGGCGGTCAACAATAAACGACGAGAACTAAAACTTTAGGAGGTCAACGACGGCTCAACTAAAACACTAACTTTCATGGTCAGGTACGTCCACTAATTGGAGCAGCACTTTCCTGAACAGTATTCTAAGTAATCCAACTTCAGTGTCTAGCCAAAGTACTGCAAGGCAGTTGAGTTGAGTGGCAGCCCACCTTTATTTTGTCTGTAAGCTCTTTGATTTCATTGACTGCAGCGTTGTACTTGTTGGCCAGCTCCCTCAGCTCCTCCTGGCTCCTCTCAGACATTTCCTTCAGGTGGGTGCACTCGTCTTCCGTGTTGCTCAGCGAGCGCTGCGGGGCACAGAAGTCAAACATCTCGATCTTTCCCAGCCAACATCAGAAGACCACAAATTGATTCTGGCAATGGTGTGGAGGTCCCACCTCCACCTCCGACAGCTTTCTGACCACCTCGATCTTCTCCTGCAGGACTCTCCTGAGAGACTCTTTGGCCGTGGTCTCGTAGTTGTGTTTGTCGTCCTGGAGAGCAAGGAGCTCTTTCCGGATGCCGTCCTCTGTCTGGGACTGGGAGGAACATGCATGGACAAGTAAGTGTTACTGGTTCAAAAGGTCTGGGTGAGAGTGTGCCTCACCTTTGAGTAAGCCTGCAGTTGACTGCCCATCACCTCCAGTCTGGACAGCAAACGGTCTTCATCAATCAGAGCCTGATGAAGGAATATGCTCAGTTCACGGCTTCCGCAAAAAACCTTCCTGTTATTCAGGTTCTTTTCCCGACCTGCCAGCTGCTCTCCGAGGCCTCCTGAGTGTTGACGAGCAGACGCTGCAGAGTGGCGAGCTTCTGCTCCAACATCTGCTCCCTGTGTAAGGCCTCCTGGCAGACAGAGGGACGGGATCGATACCATCAGTCATGGAGAATTTGATGCATGTCTTCTAATGTGATTCAGTGGTTTGGGGTGTCATTGTACGGGACTGCCAGCGGGTGTCGCTGTGTTACCTGTAGATACTGGGAGAGCTGGAAGAGTTCCTGAGAATACATACTGGGAGTGTTGGCCGCAACCTGCAAGAGACACACATAAATAGAGTTTGGTGAAAAATTAAGCGTTTGGATTGTTGGAGGGCCAAAATGAGAATAATCCTAAATAAACCCATTTATACGGAGGTTTATTTGTGTCTTTATTACGAAAGCTTTTCTTTTTTTTCCACCGAATTTATGCAAATTAATTGCAAAACACCCTATTGAAATGAAGTGAATTATATGGCTTAATTTAATATTATTCTCCCACTTTGATCGTATTTCAGAAGGCCTTTTATGCTCGAAAACTCACCAATTTTTGCAAGCATGTCCGATCCGGCAAAAAATCTGATATTTTAGGGGTCCTGAACCCAAACTTCAAAAATTGGCTGTCTAGGGCCTCCTTTAAAATAAAAAAAAATTGGGCCCCTCGCTCCTGTTTCACGTATCGTCACAAAAATCGCCAGTGGCGTCCTTAATGACTGGATGCATGTAAAAGTCTCAAGAACCCATATTTGAAAACCAACAGGAAGTCAGCCATCTTGGTTTCCGTCGGCCATTTTTAGGCCAAAAACAGGGGTCATACTGCAAAGAGCTCCTTCTAGGGACTTTGACCAAACGAGTTGCCTTTAAAATGAAACATACTACACAGATAGGCGATGATAAATTGCGAAGGAATTTTGCCTTCGCCTTAGAATGTGGCCGTGGCATGGCGCCAAACTGTGACCTGATGGCTCGGCACAAAACTTTAAACGTTTATAACTCGGCTCCACAAACTCAGATCCTGATCAGAATTGGTACAAATGATGATTGTGACACCGCAAAGTGCAAGATGGGTCAGTACATATTGGTACACATTCGTGGTGGGCGGAGCCTGGCGGCAAAAACTGGTCCTCGCCATCAACCATCAAACTGTCATTACTTCACTTTTGATGATCAGATTTCCTTCCAAACTGATATTGTTGGGGTCTGATCATGACTAGTCGATATCGACACCAGCATCGCCTCATTTTGGTAGAAACTTATAACTGTCGTAACTTCCTTCCACATGCACCAATCTTCCTGAACTTGTGTGATTTATTTTTATTCCATATTTGTTTCCACTACCGCACCTTAAGTTGGAGTCCTTAATCTCGCTAAATGCAAATAAAATGACAATAAAGTCCATTCTATTCTATTTTTTTCGATGGTGGGTTGGGGCATTGGGAAGGACTTGACTGTCATGCTTGTTGTCCGCCGGCTCACGCGAAACCCGAGTTGCATGGTGGTGCAAGGGCCCTGATGCTTTTATTTGTTTCTGGTAGTTATAATTATATGCTTTTACTTGTAATTGTATTGAGTTTGTGGACCCCAGGAAGACTAATGGGTTGTTGTGGCAACCAGCTAATGGGGATCCTTAATAAAAATCTAATCAAATCAATGCTGCTTGCAGCTTTAAAGTTAAAATTTTGTGAACTGATTTTTTATTTTAATTAAATTACGCTGACAATGTTATTGAATAAAAAAATTGTACGCAAAATTTGTGTTTAAAAAATAAATTCATTAAAAAACTGTTTTAAAATTCAGTGTAAAAGAAATTCTGTGCAGAAAAAATATTGGTTGCTTAAAAAAAAAAAAAAAAAAAAAAAATTCCATTTATCTTCTTCTGCTTATTTGAGGTCGGGTTGAGGGGGCAGCAGCCTAAGCAGAGAAGCCCAGACTTCCCTCTCCCCAGCCACTTCGTCCAGCTCCTCCAGGGGGATCACGGTGTGTTCCCAGGCCAGCTGGGAGACATACACTACCGTTCAAAAGTTTGGGGTCACCCAAACAATTTTGTGGAATAGCCTTCATTTCTAAGAACAAGAATAGACTGTCAAGTTTCAGATGAAAGTTCTCTTTTTCTGGCCATTTTGAGCGTTTAATTGACCCCACAAATGTGATGCTCCAGAAACTCAATCTGCTCAAAGGAAGGTCAGTTTTGTAGCTTCTGTAACGAGCTAAAGTGTTTTCAGATGTGTGAACATGATTGCACAAGGGTTTTCTAATCATCAATTAGTCTTCTGAGCCAATGAGCAAACACATTGTACCATTAGAACACTGGAGTGATAGTTGCTGGAAATGGGCCTCTATACACCTATGTAGATATTGCACCAAAAACCAGACATTTGCAGCTAGAATAGTCATTTACCACATTAGCAATGTATAGAGTGTATTTCTTTAAAGTTAAGACTAGTTTAAAGTTATCTTCATTGAAAAGTACAGTGCTTTTCCTTCAAAAATAAGGACATTTCAATGTGACCCCAAACTTTTGAACGGTAGTGTACTAACCAACCAATATTTATGCACTGAATTTTATGCAATTAATTTTTTTACATTGATTTTTTTTTTTATACACTGAAACTTTTTTATGCACCAAATTTTAAAACACGGATTTTAACAAACTGAATTTTTAAACACAGAAATTTGGGTCGCAAAATTTGATTTAATGAATTTGTCAGCATAATTTGAACATTTCAGATGAATACGTTGAAACGCAAAAAATTCAGTTGGCATAAATTCAGTCTCCAAAAAAAGTTTTTGCAACAAAGACACAAATTAACCTCCATGCATTTACAACACCAGATTAAATATTAAAAGAAATGTAACGGAACGTCAATATCACAAAAGAGGCCTTCATTTAAAACCTGACTTAAACATTTTCAACTTTAATTAACAGAAAAAGCCAGTGTGTGTGTAACTCAATTGAGAGCTGAGGGAGCGTGGGACCTAACGACACTTAATTATGTTAGAGAAGTGGCTCAAAATGTAGTCACACACACACACGCACGCACACACACACACACATTCCTCTGACAGGTTACACTGAGGCGCTGTTGTTCTGACTGTTAGAGACACAGAACAGAACACCCAAGCTTTATCGCTCTTCTTGCGGACAAAAACTCTAAGTGCCAACGTTTACAGCCTAAGAGGACGAAGAAGGACGTTTTCACACTCTCACTTAATCCAGTAAACATAAAGAGGCCATCTTGTTAGGAATGTTGCTATAAAGGCTGGCTTTCCTCAGCATGGTGAGGTCATGGCCCTCAGACCCAAGACAGGAAAAAGGGAGAAGAGCTATCGTTTCAGCAAGTGTTTTCATCTGAGAGACGTTATGTGGCAAACCACACATTCCTCTGGTCAGCTGACTACTCCAGTCCGTGGAACACAGACGGAGGGAGAACGCATCATCACATCAGGCACATTCTGTCCTTACCTTGTCTACAGGCAGCGGCAGCGGCGCCTGGATGACACTGCAAGAGAGGAGCAAACTTGGTCACCGAGAAAACAGAACGGAGGGAAGACTCAGAGAAAATAACAATTTGAATGTTTTTGTGTGCTCACGTATCAATACGCCTTCTCTGCACACCAGCTCTAAAGTATTCACGTGTGTGGAGTCTGCCGAGACCAGTGTTTTTCAACCACTGTGCCGCGGCACACTCTGCCGTGAGATAGTCGAGTGTGCTGTGGGAGATTTTCTAGTTTCACCTATTTGGGTTAAAGATATTTTTTGCAAACCAGTAATTATGCAATTGGTGGAGACAGGCACCAAAAGAGGGTGAAGGTAAAGACAAAGCAGAGTTTTAGGACAAAGGTGAATGTGTTAATGTGTAACAGGGAACTAACAGGAGACAGCAGAACTATGAGAAAATCAAACAAACCACTCGCGGCAAATCTATCAGGTAGGGGAGTAAGGATTCATCGCTATTTTGATATATGGATTTATATGTGCTCGGCAAGTTTGCCTTCCGGAAAAAAGGTATCAATCTAAGATTGTTTTAAAAGGGAATCAATCGAGTTTATCGATACTAGAAAATTAAAACACTGGATTATTATTATTAATATTAAATGGCGGATAGCTACAATGATTAAGAAAGGTCACAACAAACGCCGCAGGACAGCATCATAAATTACAACACAATAACTTTCAGCTACAGCACGATTGCAAAAGCCACAACAAATACAAACGACACAACACAATAATATAAAGCCGCAACACAACTTTAAGCCAGAAAGGACGCGACAGACACAACGGCAGTGACAGCGGTGCAAGACACAACAACACACTGCAAAAAGTGAAATCTAAGTAAGATTGAATATCTCAAATAAGGGTGATATTTGCTTATTTTCTGTCTGATAAGACAGATCACTAAGCAGATTTTATGTTAGAGTGTTTTACTTGTTTTAAGTGTTTTGGTCCTAAATGATCTCAGTAAGATATTACAGCTTGTTGCTGAGATTTGATGAGCTATATTGAGTAAAACATGCTTGAAACTAGAACATCAACTGTTGCAAAGCTGTGTCATCAACACTCACAAGTATAAAACTGCTTTTTCAAAGTAATAATTTCTTATTTTAAGCATGTAAAAAAAAAAAATCATGACTTTGACACAATTGTATCTCATAATTAAAACAGATGACAGCCAAATGCACTTTGCTGTTTTATTTTCAATGAAACAAGAGAAAATACGTACTCATATAGTAGTACAGTTGTTATTAGTGAGAAAATACTTGTTTTAAGGTATTTTTGGGTTCATTGAGGTTAGCTAATTTTACTTGTTTTGGAAAGTCTTGACAAGCCAAATGTTCTTGTTCTATTGGCAGATAATTTTGCTTAGTTCAAATAAAATACCCCTCATTTTTGTATTTTTTTTTCTTGTTTTTGAACCCTGACTTTTTGCAATGCATGAAGTGTGACACGACAACAACAGCCGAGGAGAAGTCAATTGACGAGAAAAAAAACATAAAACTAGAAGGGATGGATGAAGGAGGCTTTGGAAATTAGGAAGCGAGGGGTCAACACCATCAACAGGGATGAGGGGGCAACTTTACATGCTTCCGCACACGCTGTCCTCCATCGGCGACGCCAGGGCGCAGAACAGATACTGTATGACCGGATCGGGGAACTTTATTTAGCAGGTAAATCTACTCTTAAAATGTTGATTACTGTAGTTGTATTGAAGATTGCTTCAATACTGAAAACGTGAGCAGAAAGTGTTTCCTCTTGTTCATTCAACCTCAAGTGCTCAACAGCATCTCTGTCTGGACTGGAGCCTGCAGTGCCTCAGACTGGAAGTCTCTCCAGAGAGTGGTGAGGACGGCGGAAAAGATCATCAGGACTCCTCTTCCTCCTATCCAGGAGATGGCAAAAAGCCGCTGCCTGACCAGGGCTCAGAAAATCTGCAGAGACTCCTACCACCCCCACCAAGGACTGTTTTCAGTGCTGGACTCTAGAAAGAGGTTCTGCAGCCTCCGAAGCAGAACCTCCAGGTTCTGTAACAGCTTCTTCCCTCAGGCCGTAAGACTATTGAACGCATCAAAATAATCCCCTCAATTCCCCCCAAAAATGCATTAACTAGCTGGAATATAAAGACGATATAACATACAGTTATAAGTTTTTACTGTATTTACTTTGCATTATGATACAAACATTCTTCCCAATATATTTTAATTGAAACTACCGTATTTTTCGGAGTATAAGTCGCACCGGCCAAAAATGCATAATAAAGAAGGAAAAAAACATAGAAGTCGCACTGGAGTATAAGTCGCATTTTTGGGGGGAAATTTATTTGATAAAACCCAACACCAAGAATAGACATTTGAAAGGCAATTTCAAATAAATAAAGAATAGTGAACAACAGGCTGAATAAGTGTACGTTATATGAGGCATAAATAAGCAACTGAGAAGGTGCCTGGTATGTTAACGTAACATATTATGGTAAGAGTCATTCAAATAACTATAACATATAGAACATGCTATACGTTTACCAAACAATCTGTCACTCCTAATCGCTAAATCCCATGAAATCTTATACGTCTAGTCTCTTACGTGAATAAGATCAATAATATTATTTGATATTTTACGCTAATGTGTTAATCATTTCACACATAAGTCGCACACCCAAACTATGAAAAAAACTGCGACTTATAGTCCGAAAAATACGGTAAGTTAGAAACTAAGCGATGTCAGTAAAAACTTAGGTATTTTATATTGTAGTATATATACAAGATTATTAAGAAAATAACCAGAGGAAAGTCCATCCATCCATCCATCTTCTTCCGCTTATCCGAGGTCGGGTCGCGGGGGGCAGCAGCCTAAGCAGGGAAGCCCAGACTTCCCTCTCCCCAGCCACTTCGTCCAGCTCCTCCTGGGGGATCCCGAGGCGTTCCCAGGCCAGCCGGGAGACATAGTCTTCCCAATGTGTCCTGGGTCTTCCCCGTGGCCTCCTACCGGTCGGACGTGCCCGAAACACCTCCCTAGGGAGCGGCGGCTTTACTTTGAGCTCCCCCCGGATGACAGAGCTTCTCACCCTATCTCTAAGGGAGAGACCCGCCACCCGGCGGAGGAAACTCATTTGGGCCACTTGTACCCGTGATCTTGTCCTTTCGGTCATAACCCAAAGCTCGTGACCATAGGTGAGGATGGGAACGTAGATCGACCTGTATATTGAGAGCTTTGCCTTCCGGCTCAGCTCCTTCTTCACCACAACGGATCGATACAGCGTCCGCATTACTGAAGACCGATCCGCCTGTCCATCTCACCATCCACTCTTCCCTCACTTGTTAACAAGACTCCGAGGTACTTGAATTCCTCCACTTGGGGCCGGGTCTCCTCCGCAACACGGAGATGGCACTCCACCCTTTTCCGGGATTATTAAGAAAATAACCAGAGGAAAGTCACTTTTATCAAATATATTGGCATCTTTGAGATAGAACATACTTATATGCTCCATGGAATTACATTCTCTGTGTCCACTGACCGTTAATATTTCAAACAATAACTCTAATTTCTGATCACAATCCAGAACCATAATCAGATCAGCTCAGTTCTCTCAGTTCCTCAATGTATTGGGTCTGGATGCAACGCCTCAGCTTGTGGATGGAAGAGATGTTACCTGAAGTGTTTTTCCTGCTGTCAAAACACGAGCTGTCACAGAACAAAGTTCAATCGTTCCCTTTCTTGCCCGGCTGAAATTCTCACTTGACTTTCTTCCCAGATTTCAGGCTGCTCTCAGTTGACAGGTGGGTCACGTCATAGCAAAGCGTCTTTCCTCACACCTTCGCTGCTCCTCTCCTAGCAGCTGAACTAATACCGTGGCGACTAACAGCCGCTGCCTCTGCACTAACTAATGCTGCGTGACGCACAGGTGCACCGATATCATTTGTCAGGTGTCACATGAGGGGGGGGGGGGTGTGTGGCTCAAGCAGACTCAATCACTTCTCAAAAGCTCCACCCACCTGGGAGAGGAGCTGTAAAAATCAAGCACACCACTGTCAACCACAAGAGGTATTGCAGGAGGGTACCACGCTGATAAGAGGGGGAAAAAAAGGCACTGCGGTGGCAAACAAGAGCGCTTGGGAAAGTATTTTAGTGGGAAATACTGTATTTTTGGACTATAAGGCGAACTTAAAATCATTACATTTTCTCAAAACTCGACAGTGCGCCTTATAACACGGTGCGCCTAACGCACGTTTTGGTTGTGCTTACCGACCTCGAAGCTATTTTATTTGGTGCATGGTGAAATGATAAGTGTGACCAGTAGATGGCACTCAAACATAAGAGATACGTGTATCAATATGACTAAAGTAAACAACACCAACATGTTTTATGTTCCACTGAGAATATAGAACATTACACACGGCGCTCAAAAATCTATCAAAATGTTTCAATACGACTTTGGTAAGCTATGAAGTTGCTGTGCTTCAACATAGGAGTATTATTATGGTGTGTGTATAAGGTAAGGCATTATCTGGCGATTTGTTTCGCAATATTATTCAAAAGCAACTTTTCTTATCTTCTGGCACCTGCTGATCTGTATTTGGGATCTGCATGAGTCCTGACATTCATCCTCCGCTGTTTCCAATATAAAGTAGTGTAAAATTCGTACTTATATATGTCAGTAAACTCGCCATGAAAGCGCTAAAACCTTCCCGGTGTAGTGAGTTTACATTATACACCCAAGGAACTTTAGTTATTAGAGAGTTCCGGTCGGACGGGTTTTCACGGGACACATTTCCAGCGTTGTTGTTGCACTAGTGAGCCACGGATGAGGAGATGCTGCTCCGTTATTGATTGAAGTAAAGTCTGAATGTCATTAAAACAGTTAGCTCCATCTTTTGACACTGCCTCCACCCCCGTCCTTGCACGCTACACCGCTACAATAAAGATGACGGGGAGAAGACGCTGTCCAAGTGGAGGCACGTAAATAAGACCGCCCACAAAACGGCACATCCTGAAGCGACTGTCAGAAAGCGGCTTGAAGATGATCTGTAAAACATCATCTATGCAACATTTTGACCAAAGAACCACCATTACATGTTTTGTAGACCAGTGGTCCCCAACCACTGTACCGGGGACCGGTACCGGTCCGTGAGGCATTTGCTACCGGGCCGCAGAGAAACATGAAATAACTTTTAAAAGGACTGCATTTTGATGCATATGAAAAAGTGCAATATATTCATCTGTACAGTAATCTATTTATTTGTATCTGCACATTATTGCTCTTTTATCCTGCACTACAACGACATTTCCTTCTTATCAGTACTGTAAAGCAGTGGTCCCCAACCACCGGTCCGGAGACCGGTACCGGCCCGTGACGCATTTGCTACCGGGCCGCAGAGAAACATTAAATAATTTATAAACTGCATTTTCTCCGACTTAACTTTCGCCTGTCCCACTAGACACACCAATAAGCTTGTTTATAGATGTACAATAACACTCCTCATAGGAAATTATAGCTTTGTGACATCATACAATGCACATTATTCAACATATCAAATATAAAAGTGACATATTGTAGCCAAAGGCTGATTTCCATCCGCATCTCATTGCAAAAAAACAAGCCCAGGGTTCCCACTAATTCAGCGTTATAGTGAGTTGTATTATTTTTGCTGTATTTTTATCTGGCACAAGTGGAAAGCCGGTCCCTGGAAATAATGCCTACATTAAATATATATATATATATATATATATACATATATACATATACATATATATATATATATATATATATATATATACATATATACATATATACATATATACATATATATATATATATATATATATATATATATATATATATATATATATATATATATATATATATATATATATATACACATATATACATATACATATACATATATACATATACATATATACATATATACATATATACATATACATATATACATATACATATATACATATACATATATACATATACATATATATATATATATATATATATATATATATATATCCACCACCAGGCAGAACGACTCCAAAACCGACAAAGGCTGTACCTGCCGCAAGAAACCTGATTGCCCTCTCAACGGGGGGTGCTTACAACCATCAGTCGTTTACCAAGCAAAGGTAACACGCAAGGACATTAACACATCCGACACATATGTAGGATTAACTGAGGGAGCATTCAAAACCAGATGGAAAAATCACAAAGCCTCTTTCAGAAGCAAAACCTTGCGGAACACTACAGAACTCAGTAAACACATTTGGAATCTCAAAGACAATAATGTTGAATATTCGATAACATGGCAAATTCTTGCATCCAGCACACCTTACAACAGTGGTAATAAAAGATGCAACCTATGCTTAAAAGAGAAACTGTTTATTATATACAGTCATCAGCATGCCGTCACAGAAGGAAACACCTCCTAGGTAAACACATGAGCCAATCACCACGCCCCTACGCCTGCCTGTACCCACCCGCTCTGTGCCCTATATAAACCATGGTATGTGAACGCTTCCATTAAAATCTCCTGACGATTGAGGAAACCCTCATGAAACAGGCCTGTAGAGATGAAATAGTCTTGTGATTTTCATCGGCAGTGAGTTTATAATCCGATACGTCCTATGGTCCGGAAAATACGCTACATGTTTATGTGGTTGTTGTCCAAGTCAAGCCTTGTGCAAAACAATGGCAGATGGTCATATTCTCCCTTGTCTCCCAGCTACTTCCCAGGGCAGGGAAGAGTGTCCTCAGATTGTCTTAATCCAGTCCCCTTTAATTAACGGTTTACACTGCAATCAATCCAAATCAAAACACATTATCCAGATGTGCCAGTTTGCAGGCGGGTGTTTGGTGCTTTTCTCCAGCAACGTGTGTGATTTGTTAACATGAGTTTTATGTATCAAGTGCAAAGTTTGCCAATTGCAACCGGTGAGGTGAGCACTTACTCGCTTCGTCTGCGTGCCTCCATCCCATCGGGCAGGAAGAGTTTGATTGTTGACACGATGCAGCCATGTGTGACTGGGGACACAGAACAACAACAAACATGTTACTACTTTACATTAACTTACCATGCTGCTTGTTACAGCGGACATCTTCCCGTCTGATTCCTAGGGATGGGCGATATGGCCTATAATCTATCATGCCATATATATTGCAGCATCCTGCGATAAAGATATGTATACCCATTGGGGATGTAACAGTATGAACATTTCATACCAAAATGATCATGGTTATCATTATCATCGCGGTACTGTTTATACTAGGGGTGTAACGGTACGTGTATTTGTATAGAACCGTTTCGGTACGGGGGTTCCGGTTCGGTTCGGAGGTGTACCGAACGAGTTTTCACACGGACATATTAAGTAGCGTAACGCACGTTGTGTGAACAATGCACACCGAGGCACAACACACGGCATGCTAGCAGCTAACGGGCTAGGATAGACTGACCATACGTCCTCTTTTCACCGGACATGTCCTCTTTTGCGGAGCTGTCAGGGCGGAGTTTCTTAAACGCCTCAAATGTCCGGCATTTTGAGTTAGGGTTGCGTGTATTTTCAATGTACGTTCAGGGTTAAGAAGGGGTTAAAAACAAAACAAATTGTGAAGGTGCGCAGCAGCATTGGTGAGGGAGGGGCAGAGACAGAGAGAGAGAGAGAGAGAGAGAGAGAGTTATGATAAATGCGCATGAGTCGCCAGGCTCTGCTTTTTATCCATAGATTTATCACATTTAATTTTTTATTATCTATAGCAGGGGTGTCAAAAGTGTGCCCCGGAGGCCATTTGCGGCCCACAGCTAATGTTTTAAAGGCCCACGGCACATTCTAAAAATACTATTAAAATAAACAAAAACATAACAAAAGTGAAACAAAAAAGCTTAAAGGTTAAATGTCATTTAGAAAAAGTTGCAATGTTGACTAATAAAACAAAGCTGTCATTGCTCAAAACATAATATTGAATCAAAATCAATGTTATTGTGAATTATTGACCTATCCAAGGTTCCCATTACTTCACATTAAATATTCCACTAAGACAAATATTTTTGGTGGAAGATTTTGCAAATTGGGTAAATAAATAACCCAAAAATGTATATTTTGTTGTTTTCTTACTGTACCGAAAATGAACCGAACCGTCACCTGTAAATCAAGGTACGTACCGAACCGAAATTTTTGTGTGCCGTTACACCCCTAGTTTATACAAACACTGAAATCTTTTGACAGTTATTTTTTTCCGAATAATCTGTTAGAAGACCCACTAAATGCATGTTTTGTGTTTCTTATCCTTCACAGATTTTTAAAATTTCAGTATTTTATGTTTTCAGTGCTGAGCTTTTAATGTTTTAAATATTGGTTTGAACTGTAGCACTTTAAGATTTATTTAAATGAAAAGTGCGTAACAAATCAAATCTATTGTTTTTTATTACTTCTGGCGGGCGTTGTGGCGTCCTAATCTGTTCAGCAGTCCTTGAACGCACCGTAAAAACACCTCCGATCACTTGTAGGTTCATTGTGCACAATTGAATAGCTTCATAGCTCAGACAGCAATGTGTTTATATAGGGGTCTCTTGGGTAATGTCGTTTCTTTGAGGGAGAGACGTTATTGTCTCTTGTTTTCATGTTAGCATTTAAGCTAGCGAGCTGCCGCCAATCAGTCTGTGAGTTTATGAAAGTGCAGTTATCAATCACGGTTTTTTGATAGTTTAAAATTAAAACGGTATTACGAACCTCAGGGAGTTTTACCGGCGTAATCACTCATATGGTTTATCGCAACAGCACTAATCACTAGGGATGTCCGATAATGGCTTTTTGCCGACATCCGATATTCCGATATTGTCCAACTCTTTAATTACCGATACCGATATCAACCGATATATGCAGTCGTGGAATTAACACATTATTATGCCTAATTTGGACAACCAGGTATGGTGAAGATAAGGTACTTTTTAAAAAAAATAAAATAAGATAACTAAATTAAAAACATTTTCTTGAATAAAAAAGAAAGTATAACAATATAAAAACAGTTACATAGAAACTAGTAATTAATGAAAATGAGTCAAATTAACTGTTAAAGGTTAGTACTATTAGTGGACCAGCAGCACGCACAATCATGTGTGCTTACGGACTGTATCCCTTGCAGACTGTATTGATATATAATGTAGGAACCAGAATATTGATAACAGAAAGAAATGGGGGGAGGGAGGTTTTTTGGGTTGGTGCACTAATTGTAAGTGTATCTTGTGTTTCTTATGTTGATTTAATTAAAAAAAATCCACAAAAAAAACGATACAGATAATAAAAAAAACGATACCGATCATTTCCGATATTACATTTTAACGCATTTATCGGCCGATATATCGGACATCCCTACTAATCACAATACATTATTTGGTATTGAAATTATCAGTAGCCTTGTGGTTAGAGTGTCCGTCCTGAGATGGGTAGGTCGTGAGTTCAATACCAAAGACTATAAAAACGGGACCCATTACCTCCCTGCTTGGCACTCAGCATCAAGGGTTGAATTTGGGGTTAAATCACCAAAATGATTCCCGAGCACGGCCACCGCTGCTGCTCACTGCTCCCCTCACCTCCCAGGGGGTGGAACAAGGTGATGGGTCAAATGCAGAGGGTAATTTCTATCAGTGGTACTTTAACTTTAATAGAACCATTTCAAAATGGGTTACAAAGGCTCCTAAAGTCAGTTGCTAACTTAGAAGCTCTGTCATTGGGGGAGGAGCTTAGAGTTAACCCGCTGCTCCGTCACATCAAAAGGGGCCAGATGAGGTGGAAGGGGCATCTGGTCACGATGCCTTCCGGACGCCTCCCTCGGGAGGTGCTTAGGGCACGTCCGGGTTAGACCCAGGAAACGTTAAAGAGACTAAGTCCTCCTAGCTGGTCTGGGAAAGCCTTGGGATTCCCCGGGAGGAGTTGGACCAAGTGGCTGGGGAGAGGGATAGTCTGAGCTTCTCTGCTTAGACTGCTGCTCCAGCAACCCGACCTTGAATAAGCGGAAGTGGATGGATGGATGGATGGATGGATGGATGGATGGATGGATGGATAGTTTCTGTTGTAAGATGGCTCTATCTACACGTCTGGTCAAAATGACCAGCATCTGTTTGGCAATTTTAAACCTGTTTTCGGCGATAATACAAGTTTTGGTATCAAGTAAGTAGTTACAGGAGCAGTGTTGGTCATACGAATACTGATAAGATACCTACAATTTTCAAGGGTATTAAATGATAACAGTTTTCATCACATATAACCAGACATAAACACAGGTTGGCTGTGTAACAATATCAATTAACATTTTAAATGCTTTCCTACTACTGGCTCGGATTCAAATCCTTAGCTTTTGACCCTACAGCTCTCCTGAGTCCAGGGACTTATCTTATGTCGTCCTAGTTTTGTTTGGCGCTACAGAAAAAGGTTTGCGAGATTTCATATTAGCCTGTGATAGTAGAAGCCTTGAAGAATGAGGATTCGTTTGTGGCCAGAACTCTTAATTTGAGAGGTTTGGAACTGGAGCTGAAGAGCTGACCTACATGTCCGCGCCATATTGTGTGTGTGCCTGTGTACATGACCTTTGAGGTTAGCTCCGAGGTACCCTTAAGGGTTAGTCAAGTCTGATGATTCAATTGCGGGCTGAGTGCATTAGCACGTAAGAGCTAGGGAGGTCAGACTGTTGGCTCGGTATTAAACTTTCCAAAATCACGGGACACTTTATGGATACAGCTGCACAATACAGAATGAATAAATACCTTATTTAGCGGCATGAGAGAGTCAAAATATTAGAACAGTCTATTAGTTAGCACATTAATAACTGTTATATATTAATATTTCCATCCAACCTGAGCATTATCATTAGGGCTGCAACTAACGATTAATGTGATAATCGATTAATCTGTCGATTATTACTTCGATTAATCGATTAATAATCGGATAAAAGAGACTAACTACATTTCTATCCTTTCCAGTATTTTATTTTAAAAAAACAGCATACTGGCACCATACTTATTTTGATTATTGTTTCTCAGCTGTTTGTAAATGTTGCAGTTTATAAATAAAGATTTATTTAAATAAAAAAAATAAAAATACATTTTTATTTTATTTTATTTTTAAAAATTTAAAATAAAAGCCTCTGTGCATGCGCATAACATAGATCCAACGAATCGATGACTAAATTAATCGGCAACTATTTTTATAATCGATTTAATCGATTAGTTGTTGCAGCCCTAATTATCATCTAAAGATAAATAAAGGCAATGTTCGTGATTGCATCTCATTAAATTAGACCCTTTATGTACTAGGGTTGTACGGTATATCGGTATTAGGATAGTACCGCGATACTAATCAATCATTTTCGGTACTATCCCGCCTCTGAAAAGTGGCATCACAACATCTTCTTTTGTTTAAAAAAAATGTATACTATGTTTATAAACTCAGGAAATATGTCCCTGGACACATGAGGACTTTGAATGTGACCAATGTATGATCCCGTTACTACTTGGTATCGGTTTGATACCCAAATTCGTGGTATCATCCAAAACTAATGTAAAGTATAAAACAGAAGAATAAGTGATTATTACTAGGGATGTCCGATAATGGCTTTTTGCCGAAATCCGATATTCCGATATTGTCCAACTCTTTAATTACCGATACCGATATCAACCGATACCGATATCAACCGATATATGCAGTCGTGGAATTAACACATTATTATGCCTAATTTGGACAACCAGGTATGGTGAAGATAAGGTACTTTTTTAAAAAATTAGTAAAATAAGATAAATAAATTAAAAACATTTTCTTGAATAAAAAAGAAAGTACAACAATATAAAAACAGTTACATATAAACTAGTAATGAATGAAAATGAGTAAAATTAAGTGTTAAAGGTTAGTACTATTAGTGGAGCAGCAGCACGCACAATCATGTGTGCTTACGGACTGTATCCCTTGCAGACTGTATTGATATATATTGATATATAATGTAGGAAGCAGAATATTAATAACAGAAAGAAACAACCCTTTTGTGTGAATGAGTGTAAATGGGGGAGGGAGGTTTTTTGGGTTGGTGCACTAATTGTAAGTGTATCTTGTGTTTTTTATGTTGATTTAATAAAAATAAAAAAAATAAAAAAATAAAATTTAAAAAAAACGATACCGATAATAAAAAACCGATACCGATAATCTCCGATATTACATTTTAACGCATATATCGGCCGATAATATCGGCAGGCCGATATTATCGGACATCTCTAATTATTACATTTTAACAGAAGTGTAGATAGAACATGTTGAAACAGAAAGTAAGCAGCTATTAACAGTAAATGAACAAGTAGATTAATTATTCATTTTCTACCACTTGTCCTTAATAATATGTACAAAATAATAGGTGCATAAATGACACAATATGTTACTGCATACGTCAGCAGCTAAATTAGAAGCCTTTGTTTGTTTACTTACTACTAAAAGACAAGTTGTCTAGTATGTTCACTATTTTATTTAAGGACAAACTTGCAATAATAAACATACGTTTCATGTACCCTAAGATTTTTTGTTCAAATAAAGCCAATAATGCATTTTTTTGTGGTCCCCTTTATTTAGAAAAGTATCAAAATAATTTTGGTACCTGTACCAAAATATTGGTATCGGGACAAGACTAATATGTACCTTTGCGTGTGTTCTCAGTGACATCGACGCCAAACTGAATGATGTCTCCAGAAAGGACCTCGCAGGGCGGACTCTCCTCCGAGCCACGACTCAGCCTCTGGCTGTTGATGAACGTGCCATTGCTGCTTTTTGTGTCCTGCAGGTAGAACTGACACAGAGAAGAAAAACAATATATAGAATTAGACAACTGATAATTATGTAAGCAATTCACCAGTGAAAGGATATTTTGTGTGAAAAACAGCATGTAACAACATCTTTTGGTCCTTGAAGGAAAGTAAACAGTCTCCAGGAATAAAAATAACAACTGTTGCCATGCCAGGCTTTCTCAGGGTCCTGTCAATCATCTTGTCAAAGGTCATTATGGTTGATTGGTTTCCCCCCTCTGGGTTGTTTGACACTAGAGCCAAAAAAACATCAAGCACCTCTACAAATCAATTTGATGGCAAGACAAAAAAAACTAAAAGATATGTAACCTCAAGCATTCCCTTATTTCTTTGTCTCACTTTCAA
Source organism: Entelurus aequoreus (assembly GCF_033978785.1). Lineage (NCBI taxonomy): Eukaryota > Metazoa > Chordata > Actinopteri > Syngnathiformes > Syngnathidae > Entelurus > Entelurus aequoreus. Next base: position 36,497,017 of record NC_084756.1, on the reverse strand, counting down.
TCGCGGTGAATAACAGCAGAAGTGAGCTCACAGCCAATTAAAAATGTGGTAATGTCATCAAGACATCTCTGGACAATCACAGCAGATCGCAAACGTCGGCTTCTTTCACCAACATATGCTGTCTTTAGATCGATAAAAACAAGCCAATATGCATGTCAACTTAACTCATGGTGCAAATACAAGCATGCAATTCCAAGATAACACAACGTTCAATCAAGATCGATAATGGCGCTACAAGCTGGAAGTATTATTGCTGCACTTCACTTTAAAAAATAAATAACAATGACTGGAGATGTCCGGTAATATCGGCCGATAAATGCTTTAAAATGTAATATCGGAAATTATCGGTATCTGTTTCGAAATTATCGGTATCGGTTTCAAAAAGTAAAATGTATGACTTTTTTAAAACGCCGCTGTGTACACGGACGTAGGGAGAAGTACAGAGCGCCAATAAACCTTAAAGGCACTGCCTTTGCGTGCCGGCCCAGTCACATAATATCTACGGCTCATCACATACACAAGTGAATGCAACGCATACTTGGTCAACAGCCATACAGGTCACACTGAGGGTGAGCGTATAAACTACTTTAACAATGTTGCAAATATGCGCCACTCTCTGAACCCACACCAAACAAGAATGACAAACACATTTCGGGAGAACATCCGCACCGTAACACAACATAAACACAACAGAACAAATACCCAGAACCCCTTGCAGCACTAACTCTTCCGGGACGCTACAATATACACCCCCGCTACACCCTACCCCGCCCACATCAACCTCCTCATGCTCTCTCAGGGAGAGCATGTCCAAAATTCCAAGCTGCTGTTTTGAGGCATGCTAAAAAAAAATAATGCACTTTGTGACTTCAATAATAAATATGGCAGTGCCATGTTGGCATTTTTTTCCATAACTTGAGTTGATTTATTTTAAAATACCTTGTTACATTGTTTAATGCATCCAGCGGGGCATCACAACAAAATTAGGCATAATAATGTGTTAATTCCACCACTGTATATATCGGTTGGTATCGGAATCGGTAATTAAGAGTTGGACAATATCGGATATCGGCAAAAAAGCCATTATCGGACATCTCTAATAATGACTGTTAGAAACTGTTACCATTGTACTTGTCTGAATCGTTGATTCTCCCAAAAAGAAACTCTGTAAACCAGGGATGTCGAAAGCTCACCCGCATTTTTTATTACTAAGATATATTAGATATTACACTTCCAGTAATTTACTTTGACACCAACAACACAAAACTAAGTTAACCTAATAGGCTGTATTGCATTGCTTTTATCATATTTAATGCTCAGACTGTAATAATGCTTAAAGGCCTACTGAAAGCCACTACTACCGACAACGCAGTCTGATAGTTTATATATCAATGATGACATCTTAACATTGCAACACATGCCAATACGGCCGGGTTAACTTATAAAGTGCAATTTTAAATTTCCCGCCACACTTCCGGTTGAAAAAGCCTTCGAAGGATGACGTATGCGCGTGACGTAGCCCGAGGAACAGAGGTATGCCTTCTCCATTGAATACAATACAAAAAAGCTCTGTTTTCATTTCATAATTCCACAGTATTCTGGACATCTGTGTTGGTGAATCTTTTGCAATTTGTTTAATGAACAATGGAGGCTGCAAAGAAGAACGTTGTAGGTGGCTGTAGCAACACAAGGACCACTTACTCGGATAGCAGACGCCTAGCCGATGCTAGCAGACGCCTAGCCGATGCTAGCAGACGCCTAGCCGATGCTAGCAGACGCCTAGCCGATGCTAGCAGACCCACCGCACGGATGATCGGGTGAAGTCATTCGTCGCGCCGTCAATCGCTGGAACGCAGGTGAGCACGGGTGTTGCTGAGCAAAGCAGATGAGGGCTGGCTGGCGTAGGTGGAGCGCTAATGTTTTTATCATAGCTCTGTGAGCTCCGGTTGCTAAGTTAGCCTTAGCGTCGTTAGCAACAGCATTGTTAAGCTTTGCCAGGCTGAGATCTATTTACCGTGTAGTTACATGTACATGGTTTAATAGTATTGTCGATCTTCTGTCTATCCTTCCAGTCAGGGATTTATTTATTTTGTTTCTATCTGCATTTGAGACAGATGCTATCACGTTAGCTCATGCTAAAGATGTTAAAGAGCTTCGTCGATGTATTGTCGTGGATATAAAAGGCACTGTAATGTCCATTTCGCGTTCTCGACTCTCATTTTCAAGAGGATATAGTATCCGAGGTGGTTTAAAATACAAATCCGTGATCCACAATAGAAAAAGGAGAGAGTGTGGAATCCAATGAGCCAGCTTGTACCTAAGTTACGGTCAGAGCGAAAAAAAAAAAGTATTTCACTGCATTCTGGTCCGTCACTCTAACGTTCCTCGTCCACGAATCTTTCATCCTCGCTCAAATTAATGGGGTAATCGTCACTTTCACGGTCCGAATAGCTCTAGCTGCGTTGAAAACAATAGGAAAATATGAGGGAGTGAACAACTGACAACGTCACGCTACTTCCGGTAGGGGCAAGGTTTTTTTTTTAACAGAGACCAAACGTTGCGAACTTTATCGACGTTGTTCTATACTAAATCCTTTCAGCAAAAATATGGCAATATCGCAAAATGATCAAGTATGGCACATAGAATGGATCTGCTATCCCCGTTTAAATAAAAAAAATTCATTTCAGTAGGCCTTTAAATGTCTTGTTTGTTGTACATACAGTACAGGCCAAACGTTTGGACACACGTCATTCAATGCGTTTTCTTTATTTTTATGACTATACTATCAAAATAGCCACCCTTTGCTCTGATTACTGCTTTGCACACTACACAGTAATCAGAGCAAAGGGTGGCTATTTTGAAGAAACTAGAATATAAAACATGTTTTCAGTTATTTCACCTTTCTTTGTTAAGTACATAACTCCACATGTGTTCATTCATAGTGACAATCTACAATGTAAATAGTCATGAAGATAAAGAAAATGCATTGAATGTGTGTCCAAACTTTTGGCCTGTACTGTATATTTTAACTTTTTATTGGAGAATTGTATTGACTGGAGAATTACATGCCAGTAGAGCAGACATTGGAGATGATTGTTTTGTTAGGTTCTCATTTTCTCCATGAAATTCACATAACGCTGCATTGTTAGCTGTCTCTTGCTAGTATTTCTTTTTGTACTATCTATAACACGCAAAATAAGGAAAGACGCACGTTCTTGTCATGATGGGCATTTTTTTTATTTATTTTTTTTAAGTGCAGTATTCCAAGCTGATGTATGTACCAAACCATGATTATGACGTACTGTTACACCCCTACTAAGCTATTTTTAGTTTACCAGTGTTTTCCATACAGGGCGCCAAAAGTAAAGTACTTTGTGGGGGATGTTATTTATTTATTTTCAATTTTTTTCCAATACACAAAGCTAACACGCCACCTTCCAGATGATATAATGTATGTGCTCTTGGTAGTTAGGTTCCACACAAAAATCTACTAGTTTATTTTGAAATTTGAGTTCAAAGTTTGAGCAACAGGCTTCTGTAGCTCGTTAGCAGCAAAGTTTTGATTGATTGATTGAAACTTTTATTAGTAGATTGCACAGTACAGTACATATTCCATACATTTGACCACTAAATGGTAACACCCCAATAAGTTTTTCAACTTGTTTAAGTCGGGGTCCACGTTAATCAATTCATGGTAGCAGTCAATATTCGTTTCCACAGTTTGGTGACCTGTAAAGTAGAAATGCATTTGGGGTTTTATGTGAATTTTGTTTCGTATAACCTCATTCGTTAAATTAAATCACATGACTATGTTTTTTGAATGCGGAGTGAATGATGGGTTCTCATTTCTCTGTGAAGCACTTTGAGTGTCTAGAAAAGCGCTATATAAGTCTAATCCATTATAGGGCTGCAACTAACGATTAATTTGATCATCAATTAATCTGTTGATTATTACTTCGATTAATCGATTAATAATCGGATAAAAGAGACAAACTACATTTCTATCCTTTCCAGTATTTTATTGAAAAAAAACAGCATACTGGCACCATACTTATTTTGATTGTTTCTCAGCTGTTTGTACATGTTGCAGTTTATAAAGGTTTATAAAAAAAAATTAAAAAAATTTAATTAAAATAAATAAAATTTGCCTCTGCGCATGCGCATAGCACACATCCAACGAATCGATGACTAAATTAATCGCCAACTATTTTTATAATCGATTTTAATCGATTAGTTGTTGCAGCCCTAATCCATTATTATTATTATTAAACATCTTCATTGCTCAGTTCATAACTTGAAAGCTTCTAATATTATAGTTTAGCCATCAGTGTTGAATTAGTAACTAACGTATAATTATGTGTTCTTTCTTTTACTTAAAAGGATGTGAACTTTTAAGCACTTACCGTAATTTCCAATCTATAAGACGCTACTTTTTTCCCCACATATATATATTATATATATACATACATACATACATACATATATATATATATATATATATATATATATATATATATATATATATATATATATATATATATATATATATATATATTTCTCTTGTTATATTCTTATTTTACTGATATATTTGTATTCTCATTGATGCTTTTTGTTTTTATTCTATTGTAATATTTTTCTATTTTGTTTCCATTTATACCCCCATTATTTACTTTTTTAAATACGATCTCAATTCTGTACACTGCTGCTGGAATTTTAATTTTCCTGAGGGAACTCTCCTGAAGGAATCAATAAAGTACTATATATATATATATATATATATATATATATATATATATATATATATATATATATATATATATATATATATATATATATATATATATATATATATATATATATATATATATATATATATATAATATATATTTTACTCTACACCATGAAAAAATACATATATTTTTTTAAATCCATTCTTAACTTTTTTTAATTGATTAAGAATCTTAACAAATATACTATGCTATGACATACTACCAAAATGTTCACTTCTGTTTGGTGACATATCAGTATTTAAATACAATTTCCAAGGGCTTTGGTGGTCCAGACTTGGATTTATATTCATTTTGTTCCTATTACTATTCTTTTTAATTGCACATCCAATCAACTTATTGTGTCAAGAAGTACACAAAAACAAACAAACAAACAGCCACCTCGTCTTTTCTCAAACAGGAAAAATGAGACGGCAACACATAATACCCACACAAAAAAACAGAGATAGAGAAGAAAACACAACACATTCATTCGTCGCTCAGCGATGGCGTGTGAAAGTGGAAGCACATACTTACAGAGGCCAGTAAAACAAATAAGACGGCGCACGCAGGGTACTGGACAAACACGTACACGCACACACACAAACTGCACAGTCTGATTTGAGAGCCAGAGGCTTGATATTGGTGTCGTCCATCGGGGGCTTTATCCATCAGCTCTTCATTCAGTCGGAGCGACTGAAATCAGGTGTCGGTCTACCGGAGAGCAAGATGCAGGAGAGGAGGAGGCGGAGCCATAAGGACCACCGAATAAGACATGGCGAAGAGAGAGACTGTTTCACTGATCTCACCAGTCATCAGACTGCAGTGTGCTACGAAAAGCTACCCAACCGACAACCACCCGCAGCACACACACACACAAACACACACACTTACCTCCTGTCCCCATGGTAACCTGGAGACAAGGAAGGAGGGACCTCACTTCAGAGCTTTCGCCCAGCAACACCTCACACACACACACTATGCGCCAGAAAATACATAGAGACTATAGCTTCCAGCTATAAGGTACACAATGATGTCATCCACCACTTCCAAACAGCAGAGCATACACTTGGTCAACAGATCTTCCATCAACAGTTTTTTAGTCCACAGGGAAGCATCTCAGCTGACTGGAGGTATGGAAAGTTGTGGTCTGTCCTAGACTGAACACCTGTCAATCACAGGTCACATGCGGTATGTACTCAGATAGATGTGGCGCTACTGCCTGAAGCAGGTGTTATTTCTAATGCCTGCTCATTCAAGGGTCCAAGCAGATAAATCAGAGCTCCACAAAGTGGGGACCTTGAGCCAAATGTGGAGTGGTTTCGTTCGGCACGCCAAAGAGGGGCTTCCCAAACTGTATAGAAAATCATACAGACCTACACTATATTGCCCAAAGTATTTGGCCATCAAAACTATGAATGAACACATGTGGAGTTATGTACTTAACAAAAAAGAAGTGAAATAACTGAAAACATGTTTTATATTTTAGTTTTTTTTAAATAGCCACCCTTTGCTCTGATTACTGCTTTGCACACTCTTGGCATTCTCTCAATGAGCTTCAAGATAGTCACCTGAAATGTTTGTCACTTCACAGGTGTGCCTTATCAGGGTTGATTAGTGGAATTTATTGCTATATCAATATGGTTGGGACTAGGGATGTCCGATAATGGCTTTTTGCCGATATCCGATATTCCGATATTGTCCAACTCTTTAATTACCGATACCGATATCAACCGATACCGATATCAACCGATATATGCAGTCGTGGAATTAACACATTATTATGCCTAATTTGGACAACCAGGTATGGTGAAGATAAGGTCCTTTTTAAAAAAATTAGTAAAATAAGATAAATAAATTAAAAACATTTTCTTGAATAAAAAAGAAAGTAAAACAATATAAAAATAGTTACATAGAAACTAGTAATGAATGAAAATGAATAAAATTAAGTGTTAAAGGTTAGTACTATTAGTGGACCAGCAGCACGCACAATCATGTGTGCTTACGGACTGTATCCCTTGCAGACTGTATTGATATATATTGATATATAATGTAGGAAGCAGAATATTAATAACAAAGAAACAACCCTTTTGTGTGAATGAGTGTAAATGGGGGAGGGAGGTTTTTTGGGTTGGTGCACTAATTGTAAGTGTATCTTGTGTTTTTTATGTTGATTTAATTAAAAAAAAACAAAAAAAAAACAAAAACAAAACGATACCGATAATAAAAAACCTGATACCGATGATTTCCGATATTACATTTTAACGCATGTATCGGCCAATAATATCGGCAGGCCGATATTATCGGACATCTCTAGTTGGGACCATCAGTTGTGTTGTGAATGAAGTGAAGTGAAGTGAATTATATTTATATAGCGCTTTTCTCTAGTGACTCAAAGTGCTTTTACATAGTGAAACCCAATATCTACATTTAAACCAGTGTGGGTGGCACTGGGAGTAGGTGGGTTAAGTGTCTTGCCCAAGGACACAACGGCAGTGACTAGGATGGAGGAAGCGGGGATCGAACCTGGAACTCTCAAGTTGCTGGCACGGCCACTCTACCAACCGAGCTATACCACACCTAGAAGGTGTGTCCAAACTTTTGGCCTGAACTGTACGAGAAATACCAATTTATTGCATTTGAAAGGGTGTACTTCCATTATTATTATGTATCAATTTGGTCTCAAAAAAATATTGGCAATAATATTGCTAATCGGCAATAACTTGTAGGTCAATATATCCAGCCCTTTGAGACACTTGTGATTTAGGGCTATATAAATAAACTGATTGATTGATTGATATCGTCGAGCAAAATTTGCTGTCAGCCCAGGCTTTGCTACACCTTGCATTGGTCACCAGTCAATCAAAGGGCACATACAGACAAACACATATATTTACACCAAAAAACAATTAAGAATCTCCAGATAACTAAATGTGCCTAATTTTGGAATGTGGGAGAAAGCCGGACTCCCGAGAGAAAAGCCACGCTTGCTTGCCAACGCCACACAGAGATGTTCCAAGGGTGATTTGTAGGATAGGACAGACTGTGTTCATCCCACAATGGGGAAATGATGTAGTTGCAAACAAGGGGGAAACATTAAAGAACACAAAGGACATAAAAGAGCAACCAGATGCCTCTTTGACACAGGCTACAAAAATAAAATGAGCAATAAATAATAGATATTGCGCCGATCTGAGCCGAGGATGTCGTTGTGGCTTGTGCAGCCCTTTGAGACACTCGTGATTTAGGGCTATATAAGTCAACTTTGATTGATTGACATATGATTGCACTATGCATAGCGATATATTTATATATATACACGCGACCCCGAAAAGGACAAGCGGTAGAAAATGGATGGATGGATATATATATATATATATATTGTATTTTTTATTTTATTTCCAAGATGGCGCCGCTGTAGTGGCTGCTGGTGGCAGGAGCTCTGTGCTTTTGTGTTTCCCTCGTTTTCACATATATATATATATATATATATATATATATATATATATATATATATATATATATATATATATATATATATATATATATATATATATATATATATATATATATATATATATATATATATATATATATATATATATATATATATATATATATATAGTGACAAAGGGTGGCACTTTCGTGACTTCTGCGGTGCTTTTTTGTGGACTTCTGGATCTGCCTCCCGGGAGCCTTTTGGCCATGAAGACCAGCTGCTGGGTCTCTGCCACACCAGAGTGCGTTTGGAGAGACTGCAGGAGATGCAGATGAAGAGACAGGGCTGCGGAGCTAGCACTGAGCGCCGGACCGGACATGCTTTACAGCAGGGGTCACCAACGCGGTGCCCGCGGGCACCAGGTAGCCCGTAAGGACCAGATGAGTAGCCCGCCGGCCTGTTCTAAAAATAGCTCAAATAGCAGCACTTACCAGTGAGCTGCCTCTATTTTTTTAATTTTATTTATTTACTAGCAATCTGGTCTCGCTTTGCCCGACATTTTTAATTCTAAGAGAGACAAAACTCAAATAGAATTTGAAAATCCAAGAAAATATTTTAAAGACTTGGTCTTCACTTGTTTAAATAAATTCATTAATTGTTTTACTTTGCTTCTTATAACTTTCAGAAAGACAAATTTAGAGAAAAAATACAACCTTAAAAATGATTTTAGGATTTTTAAACACATATACCTTTTTACCTTTTAAATATCTTCCTCTTCTTTCCTGACAATTTAAATCAATGTTCAAGTAAAAAAAAAATTTTTTATTGTAAAGAATAATAAATAAATTGTAATTTAATTCTTCATTTTAGCTTCTGTTTTTTCGACGAAGAATATTTGTGAAATATTTCTTCAAACTTATTATGATTAAAATTCAAAAACATTATTCTGGCAAATCTAGAAAATCTGTAGAATCAAATTTAAATCTTATTTCAAAGTCTTTGAATTTATCTTAAAATTTTTGTTCTGGAAAATCTAGAAGAAATAATGATTTGTCTTTGTTAGAAATATAGCTTGGTCCAATTTGTTATATATTCTAACAAAGTGTAGATTGGATTTTAACCTATTTAAAACATGTCATCAAAATTCTAAAATTAATCTTAATCAGGAAAAATTACTAATGATGTTCCATAAATTATTTTTTTAAGTTTTTGTCTTCTTTTTTTCGGTTGAATTCAGAATTTTAAAGATTCGAAATTGAAGATAAACTATGTTTCAAAATGTAATTGTCATTTTTTTCGTGTTTTCTCCTCTTTTAAACCGTTCAATTAAGTGTAAATATCATTAATTATTAATAATAACATAGAGTTAAAGGTAAATTGAGCAAATTGGCTATTTCTGGCAATTTATTTAAGTGTGTATCAAAATGGTAGCCCTTCGCATTAATCACTACCCAAGAAGTAGCTCTTGGTTTCAAAAAGGTTGGTGACCCCTGCTTTACAGTGTCTTGGCTGAATGAGGAGGTATCGGACACCTCAGTCTCCTTAAGACGCATCCTCGCTCATCCATGCGGACTGGACACTGGCCGAGAGTTGGTGGGCGGCCGAGAGTGGAGTCGGCTCTCTTGGTTGCTTTGTTGGGTCTGCTCCTATCTCTGGCCATGCTCCCCCCACCCCAGCAGACGATGGTGTGGAACACCGTAGAGCAGTGGTCCCCAACTACCGGTCCGTGGATCGATTGGTACCGGACCGCACAAGAAATAAATAAAATAAATAAATAAATAAAAATTCTTTTTTTATTAAATCAACATAAAAAACACAAGATACACTTACAATTAGTGCACCAACCCAAAAAACCTCCCTCCCCCATTTACACTCATTCACACAAAAGGGTTGTTTCTTTCTGTTATTAATATTCTGGCTCTTACATTATATATCAATATATATCAATCTGCAGGGATACAGTCCGTAAGCACACATGATTGTATTTTTTTATGACAAAAAAAACAAAACAAAAAACACCCCCCCCCCCCCCCCCCCCGGTCCGTGGGACACATTTTCAAGCGTTGACCCGTCCGCAGTTACAAAAAGGTTGGGGACCACTGCCGTAGAGGCCATCACAGTGTATATTTTCCTGAGGGAACTCTCCTGAAGGAATCAATAAAGTACTATCTATTTATCTATATGTTTCTTCTACTTTTTATTCATAGCTGTATGTAAGAAGTGGCTGGTTGCATAAGCTCTGCTCTTTTAATGTCTTTAATGTCATTTGATGTTTCCCTCTTACACACATGTAAAAGGGATGTGTGCTATGGCTATGAGTTGTTTTTTTCCCTTGGCCTCAGTCTGGACCCCCTCTCCAGGGGCCCAGGCTTGGACCGATTTTTTTTTCCTCACCCCCCCTCCCCATTGTTTACCTTTTTCTCACCTTTTTTGTAAGGGGCGCTGGAAGTTGGCAGACCCGTCAGCGATCCTGTTCTGTCTCCCTGTAATGTTTGTCTGATCTTGAATGGGATTGTGCTGAAAATTTTAAATTTCCCCTCAGGGATTAATAAAGTATTTCTGATTCTGATATATCTCTTGACTGCGAGGCTAACGTGCTAGCTAAAACACCACCATGTGCAGCGTAGCAACCATTGAAGACAATTGAGACTCTTTAATAAAACACTTGTTTCTGTAAACATTGAACACAACTTTCAACTCTTGAATCTACTGGACTGTGGAGGGGTGGGACGTGGAGCTGGAAAGAATCCACATGCAGTGCTAAACCAGCAACGTGGCCCCCTTTTGCCAATTTCTGCATAAATATGTTGTGCGTAACTTCGATTTCTGCTTTGATGAATGAATCAATTGTCATCTCAATGTGTGACACATTTCTACACCCACGTCGGCCATATTTCTACACCCACATTCCCTAGGGACGCTACATGCCTTCTTCCTCACTTCTTAAATAGTTCTAGACCAGGGGCCAAAAAGCATGTGTCCTGTGGACCAGTTCTATTTTATTGAGGTTCTAATAAGGAACAGGTATGTAGGCAGTGTGCTGAAATGCAAATCACCCTCTTGTCTTTAGACTTCCGACAAAAATCTAGTGCGAGTCAAATTACCGATCTTGTAGCGGACAGGATTGAGGTGATCCTGAATGAGGCCTACAACAATGCAAGGGGGGTTACCACATCTGCGGACCCTTCCAAGGTTTCTCATTGTCATCCTATTGGGTTGAGTTTTTTTGTGCCCTGCTGTGGGATCTGAGCCGAGGATGTCGTTGTGGCTTGTGCAGCCCTTTGAGACACTTGTGATTTAGGGCCACATAAATTTGATTGATTGAACCACTTTCATGTGGTATTAGACAGAAAGGAAGACTATTTTTTCTCCCCCATTTGAAAATGTGGACATTATCACTACTGTCTGCTTCCAATCAATGCAAGTCATCAGAATCATACCAACTTATATTGTTGTCTTCATGAAAGAAAGGAATCTATATGTGTTAAACAAGCTTGTATTATCATTAAACACCTTTAAAGGCCTACTGAAATGATTTTTATTTATTTAAACGGAGATAGTAGATCCATTCTATGTGTCATACTTGATCATTTTGCGATATTGCCATATTTTTGCTGAAAGGATTTAGTATAGAACAACGTCGATAAAGTTCGCAACTTTTGGTCTCTGATAAGGCTGCAGCTAACGATTATTTTTCTATCGATTAATCTATAGATTATTTTTTCGATTAATCGGTTAATCTATAGATTATTTTTTTCGATTCGTCTATAGATTATTTTTCCTTTTACCGATTATTTTTTATTTTATTTTATTTAAAATGAAGATGAAAAAATAAAAGTAGGCCAGTTTTTTCAAAAGGCATGGCTTTTATTTACAAAAAAAAAAGTATGGCCACTCAGTCAACATTGACAACAACATGACAAAATATTCTGTAACAATGTAAACATTTAAAACTTTTAACATTTAACAAAATTAAAAGTAGCTTATTTGCTTTTTAATGTGCAAATATAAAAGTAAACATCCAGTGCAAATCTTAATATTCTGCAATAGTATAAGCATTTCAAAAGTAAAAGTATTGCTTATTTTGCTTTAAAATGTGCAAAAATAAAGATAAACATCCAATACAAAAAAGTGCAAAACGAAATATTCTGTAACAAAAGTGTAAACATTTCAACAAAAGTGAAAGTATTGCTTATTTGCTAAAATGTGCAAAAATAAAGATAAACATCAATACAAAAAAGTGCCAATCTAAATATTCTGGAGCACTGTAAACATTAAGTATTGCTTTTAAAATGTGCAAAATAAACATCCAGTCCAACACAGTACACAATAACCAATTCTACTCATTCCAGTGAGTGACTAACAGTTGTAATGAAGAAAGGTTAGCATGTCTACTTGCTTTGCTTCTTTTCTTGTTTACAATATTCCCAGCAGCTGAAAATAGGCGCTCAGAGGGGGTCGATGTGGCTGGAACTGAGAGCTAATTAGCCTTCACCTCAAGCCAGGACTGCGAGTGAGCTGAGCTGCAGTTTAAATTTCTAGTAGGTCAACGGGCTCATAGTGATGTTACTAGTAGTTGACTGGGAGGTGTTTATTATCATTTGGGGAGAGTCCACTGCCTGATGCTCACCTGCTAAACACCTATCTGGTCCACGCTGAAGCGCTGACTACATGCGCTCTGAATACGCACTGCTGATTGGCTGATAATGCTTCGTGTGTACCAATCAGATGGTTGTGTGGGTGGGACAATGCTGCGTGTGTACCAATCAGATGGTTGTATGGGTGGGACAATGCTGCGTGTGTACCAATCAGATGGTTGTGTGGGTGGGACAATGCTGCGTGCTGAGACAGAGGCAGCCGCAGAAGGAGCAAAGCAACTTGTTAAGACTTTAGCAGCTAAAGTTAGCTTTAGCTTAGAAACTCGTTCGGTACAACCCCGTACCGAACCGAAAGCCCCGTACCGAAACGGTTCAATACAAAACACGTACCGTTACACCCCTAGCAGATACAAATGACACATTCATGTTTTTGTGTAATGATGACAACGTATGCTAACGCGGACGATTGACTAGTTGATGGTTGATGGTTTTCTTTTCAAATGTTCGTTCATAGCCGTTGTGCTGCTATGATAGGCCATTTACGCTCGACACTGTGCATACAACAACATTATTAGGCTGTGTATTGAAATACTCCCACACTTTTGACGACTTTTGGCGTGCGTTTTTCCCCTCGCTTGCACAGTCTGCTTTGCGCTCCGCCATGACGGTAGTGTGACGTAATTATGCGACGCGTCGACGCACAAAAACGGCGTCGACGTATTTACATAACCGATGACGTCGACTACGTCGACGCGTCGTTTCAGCCTTAGTCTCTGATAAAAAAAAACCTTGCCCCTACCGGAAGTAGCGTGACGTTGTCAGTTGTTCACTCCCTCATATTTTCCTATTGTTTTCAACGCAGCTAGAGGTATTCGGACCATTACCCCATTAATTTGAGCGAGGATGAAAGATTCGTGGACGAGGAACGTTAGAGTGACGGACTAGAATGCAGTGAAATACATGTTTTTTTTCGCTCTGACCGTAACTTAGGTACAAGCTGACTCATTGGATTCCACACTCTCTCCTTTTTCTATTGTGGATCACGGATTTGTATTTTAAACCACCTCGGATACTATATCCTCTTGAAAATGAGAGTCAAGAACGCGAAATGGACATTCAGTGCCTTTTATCTCCACGACAATACATCGACGAAGCTCATGCTAATCAGCATGAGCTAACGTGATAGCATCTGTCTCAAATGCAGATAGAAACAAAATAAATAAATCCCTGACTGGAAGGATAGACAGAAGATCAACAATACTATTAAACCATGTACATGTAAATACACGGTTAATAGATCTCAGCCTGGCAAAGCTTAACAATGCTGTTGCTAACGACGCTAAGGCTGACTTAGCAACTTAGCAACCGGACCTCACAGAGTTATGATAAAAACATTAGCGCTCCACCTACGCCAGCCAGCCATCATCTGCCCAGCTCATCAACACCCGTGCTCACCTGCGTTCCAGCGATCAACGGCGCGACGAAGGACTTCACCCGATCATCCGTGCGGTGGCCGGTTAGCATCGGCTAGCGCGTCTGCTATCCAAGTGAGTAATCCTTGTTGTGTTGCTACAGCCAGCCGCTATACACCGACCCACCTACAACGTTCTTCTTTGCAGTCTCCATTGTTCATTAAACAAATTGCAAAAGATTCACCAACACAGATGTCCAGAATACTGTGGAATTATGAAATGAAAACAGAGCTTTTTTGTATTGTATTCAATACTTCCGGTTCAATGATTGACGTCACGCGCATACTCATCCTCCGAAGGCTTTTTCAACCGGAAGTGTGGCGGGAATTTTAAAATTGCACTTTATAAGTTAACCCGGCCGTATTGGCATGTGCTGCAATGTTAAGATTTCATCATTGATATATAAACTATCAGACTGCGTGGTCGGTAGTAGTGGCTTTCAGTAGGCCTTTAACTTGTTAAAAACGTCTATTTCATGAATAAATCAACATAAATGACATGTTAGAATGAGGTAGATCCCCTCCACTTGGTCCATTGAAAAGTAGCTCACCTGCAGAAAAGGTGTGGGCACCCCTGGGGTACGTCATGTCACCAAAATAAAAGCAGGCAATCTTCAGCATTTGTGCTTCCTCGCCTGAAGCCTACAGCTATTTAATGACTCATCTACCGCAGGGTGTGTTCCTCTTACTTGAATAGACACCTTGAAACACCTGATATGTGTTGGAAGGTGGCGATGAAGGTGACTATTTTACCTTAAAATCAGTAACAACCAGTTTGGCAACCCATCATCTCTTTAACAGTTGTACTTATTTTATCACTGAACAGGAGTCAACATTGAAGTACACGGCCTGCCATTTTTGACTCAGCAATGCCCGGCACAAGTTTGGACATGCTGCCTACATCCCTAGAAACCACCAGGCTTCTAGTTGATAACCCTCACAAAGTTCATTCATTCACATGTCGCTAATCGGCCATGTTTTCTCAGCATTTTTAACCCACAATCCCCTGCAGAGCGACATAACAACAAGGAAGACTTCACTTTAAAATGGTGGAAATGCAAAAGGGATTTAAGGCGTCAAAAGTTATATTCAATATCACTAATGAAGTATTTAGGGTTTGTCCACTGCCAAATAGCAGGAAGTATGGAAGTATGCAACGAGCTGGATGGTTCATTGGACTAGGTGTGTTATGAAGATTAGACCGCTGATCATGTAAGTAGTGTTAGCTTTACGTAACTTGGACCACATGATAATGTAGCACCCAGTACACGGATTGAAAATAGCCACACTACAGCAGTATGGAATAGGGCAAGTACAAAAACCAAAACCAGTGAAGTTGTCACGTTGTGTAAATAGTAAATAAAAACAGAATACAATGATTTGCAAATCCTTTTCAACTTATATTCAATTGAATAGACTGCAAAGACAAGATATTTAATGTTCCCACTGAGAAATTTTGAATTTAATGGCAGCAACACATTGTAAAAAAGTTGGCACAGGGGCATTTTTACCACTGTGTTACATGGCCTTTCCTTTTAACAACACTCAGTTAACATTTGGGAACTGAGGAGACACATTTTTGAAGCTTTTCAGGTGGAATTCTTTCTCATTCTTGCTAGAACAGTCCGGATGGTTCTTTTCCTCTTTGGTCCGGAGGACACGACGAAAATTTGAAATGTGGACTCGTCAGACCACAGAACACTTTTACACTTTGCATCAGTCCATCTTAGATGAGCTCGGGCCCAGCGAAGCCGGTGGCGTTTCTGGGTGTTGTTGATAAATGGCTTTGGCTTTGCATAGGAGAGTTTTAACTTGCGCTTACAGATGTAGCGACCAACTGTAGTTACTGACAGTGGTTTTCTGAAGTGTTCCTGAGCCCATGTGGTGATATCCTTTACACACTGATGTCGCTTTTTGATGCAGTACCGCCTGAGGGATGGAAGGTCACGGGCTTAGCTGCTTACGTGCAGTGATTTCTCCAGATTCTCTGAACCTTTTGATGATATTACGGAGCGTAGATGGTGAAATCCCTGAATTCCTTGCAATAGCTGGTTGAGAAATGTTGTTTTTAAACTGTACGACAATTTGCTCAGGCATTTGTTGACAAAGTGGTGACCCTCGCCCCATCCTTGTTTGTGAATGACTGAGCATTTCATGGAAGCTGCTTTTATACCCAATCATGGCACCCACCTGTTCCCAATTAGTCTGTTCACCTGTGTGATGGTCCAAATAAGTGTTTGATGAGCGGTCCTCAACTTTCTCAGTCTTTTTTGCCACTTGTGCCAGCTTTTTTGAAACATGTTGCAGGCATCAAGTTCCAAATGAGCTAATATTTGCAAAAAATAAAGTTTACCAGTTCGGACCTTATGTATCTTGTCTTTGCAGTCTATTCAATTGAATATAAGTTCAGTGTTTCCCATAAACTGCCAAGATACTTGTGGCGGTGGGGGCGTGGCTGTGGGCGTGGCCATGGACGTGGTCACCATGGCATCATCGATTAATTTGCATAATTTACTACAATGATTTGATTTTCTCTAAAAAAAGGCTCAAAAAATGTATACTAACTAATTAATAATAACAGTTTCGTTTTAAACTTCCATCCATCCATCCATCCATTTTACAATATAATTAAACACTTTATGTACATATTTATATACAGATTTGAACAATAAGTTATTCACTGAAATATATTTATTAATTGTGGTTCTTACAAAAAATATATCTTATAAAATATAAAAGCTAAAATGTCTCAAAGCTCTGCCCCTTTAATTAGTGCATACTAAATAATTTAACTTTAGCCCACTACTACAACCATATTATTTACCAGCAACATAAAGTGAAACAGAGGCAGAGGTGTCCTGCCACAGTCAGTAACAAATAAACAGAAAACAGTAGTGGTGGTAGATAGACACAGAGATTCATCAAACATCTGATCCACTGAACAAAGAGCTCCAAAAATCTTGAACTTTAGACTGCCATCAGTTTTACTCCCTACACTTAACCATGTGTTTCCTACTGCCTGCAGACTTTGCACCCTTTGTTATATACACATGTTGTGTTTCTAATATAAATACATTTAATAAAGTCAAATACAAATAAGGCAACAAGAGAAGTATCCTACACTTCTCTTTTGTAAAGTAAATCTGAACAGCCGATATGGGCATCTACATCAACTATATGATTTGCCTGAGAAGCTGGAGAGGACCAAAAAAAAAAAAGTATTTTTTTTTTAATTTTTAATTTTTAATTTTTATTATTTTTTATTTGTGGCGGACGTAATTCTTTCGTGGCGGGCCGCCACAAATAAATGAATGTGTGGGAAACACTGAAGTTGAAAAGGATTAGCAAATCATTGTATTCTGTTTTTATTTACCATTTACACAATGTGCCAACTTCACTGCTTTTGGGTTTTGTACACTCCTGAAAAGTTATGACTTTGCCCTCTGGAGGGATAACCCTTGTGTGAGCCGGTCAACAGCCACGTGTTCTGAGCGAGTGAAGCTGATGCATAACTAACAGGCAGGGGCGGATTAAGAAATTTTGGCCCCCTGGGCCTGACATGGTCTTGGCCCCTCAACCCCCCGCGCGTGTGGGCGCACACACACGCACGCACTATGCAAGAAATACTGTATACTGTGAACAGACATGCACACTGTACTGTACAGAAGAGTGCACATACTGCACACACACTATTAGGTATACCACACAGACACTGACAAGCACAGGTTTCACACAGACACAGGGGGAGGGGATAAATGGCCTAAAAATAAACATTTTTGAAAATGATTACGCCCACTTCAGTGATGGTGCATTGGGTCATTTGAGAGATATTATGTATTGGAAGTTGGTAGCTATCATGAAATAAACCCCCCAACCCACCCAAAAAACTAAATCGGACATGATTTTTGCCCCCTTTTCCTCCCTTCTATCATTAAAAATAAAATAATATCTTAGGAAAACACATTGGCATAACGGCAGCTGTGCAGCAAATTGAGGCTCAAAGTCTGTATCTATTTGTGGTTAAGCTTGAGGAGAAGGAGAAAGGTAAAATGATAACATGCATCGGAGAGCACCACAAAGAAAGGTGTAGGCCAGTTCATGGTACAAGGGCTGCATGCAGGTCAAGATAGCCCATTTCCAAGAATGCTATAGTGGCTGGACAGGCACTGGACATGTCCTGAACTCAGTGTCAGACGTGGCTGCCGAATACTTGGATGAAGTGAAGCAGCTGACAGATCTCATGCTGCCCCATCTGAAGACTGTCCTGGCCAGGCAGAGGATGGATGAGGAGACCTTCCCAATGGACCCTGTCAGTGAACAGGCTAGTAACATTGATGGCACCCCTGTGCACAACATTGGGATGGAGAGACAATGTGGCAAGGTGGACTACAAACTGAAGAAGTTGGGCACACTGAACGCAGTCAATAGGTCAATAATTTTACAGAAGAGCCAGGAGCTTCAGAGGTTTCAAGGCAGCAGCACAAGCAAAAAGGGAGGTTGAACTCAACTGGAGTAAATTCATGAAGGCAAAATTCGAGAGTAGGGCAGATGAGAAACAAGAGATGGCTCAAAGAAAGGAGAGTAAGAGACTAGACATGCTGGACACACTGAAATCTTTTGATGGCCCCTTCACGATAGTGGGGAAGTTGAAAAGTTCCTTGTGGATGAAAGTCTGCACAAGAATGCAAAGCTGCAGAGAATGAAGCTTGAGGTTCAGTTTGCCAGAGAAAGCACCAAGCTTCTGCCTAAAGTCAATCCTATCTTCACAATCCAGGTGACACTTCCCAGAAATGGCAAAAGTGCAATTCTCCAAGTCATAATGGATACTTAGAATTTTATGGTGGTGGTAAGTATTCATGAAAACAGGTAGCCTAACATTAGTGAATGGGTGAATTCTGGAAATAACCTAAAAATCTTACACAGTGCACCTTTAAGCAAGGGGTTTCTTTCGTGCTTTCAATTTTGCAAAATCATCCACCACATCATTGAAGTCCAACTCTCTTGTCAGCTCACTCTCAATTGCCATTAGAGATAACGCATTTAATCTTTTCTGAGTCATTCTTGTGCGCAGCTCATTTTTTACTCTTGACAAAAGAGAGAATGAGCGTTCTCCCTCACAGTTACTGACCGGTAGAGTGAGAAAAATCTGTAGCGCAATGTATGTATTAGGAAACGTAGGCTGTAGTCCAAAATGTATTATTGTTTTGAGCAGTCCTGAAGGGGTCCTCTCCTCATCAGTGTTGTTGAGCTGTATAAAAGATTTGAACTGTATAAGCTCCTGTCCAAGACTTTCATTGAGGTCAGATGGGTATGATTCAGTGAGAATCTTGGCCTTGTGAAGGACTGAAGCATTGGACTCTGTATCCAAAGAGAAAAGGACACTGAACAAATTGTTCAGATGTTTGTAGGCCTCCAGACGGTGATTAAGGCTTGAACTCAGTTGATCAATAGAGGCAATAAATGTCTCTATTTGAAACAGTTGCCTTCCCTCAAGCACAACATCTGGGGATGCTGATTCATCAGCAAACTTTTTACGTTTCCTCGTCCGTTCAGCCCTGTAAGATGGGGTGCCACCCAACATGTTTAAGGCTTTCTGCTCAAAATGATCAAATAGATCTCTTTGGGAGAGAACAAAGGTGCGCAGAGATTCCAGCAATCTAACTGCTGTACCAAGGTCCATGTCTGCTTTTTGAAGTTGCAGACTTGTGGCCTGAAATCTGGACAGAACAGTGTCCCAAAAGCCTGCCATGAAGGCCATCTCAAGTGAATCCAGCTTCCGCACTAGACTGTCAGCTTCAGTTCGTGTGTCTCGTTTCTCTGTGTCATCAGTGGAAATAACCTGTAGTGCTGCTTTTATTTTACTGTAGTTCTGCCACAGTGCTTTGGTAGATTCTGCACGGCAACTCCAACGCGTGTTGGATAAAGCTTTAAGTGTGAGATCTATGTTGGAATTGCCAAATACCCTGTCCCATCGGTGTGTGGATGCAGTTGTGAAGTTGTAAATAGACTGAATCAAGTCAAAATACTTAGAGACTTCATTTCCACATCTGTCAATGCTGTTGACTCCCACCAAATTCAAAGAGTGAGCTGCACATGGAATATAGTGTATTAATGGGTTGCTTTTCTTTAAGTGAGCCTGCAACCCATTATACCTCCCTGACATGTTGCTGGCATTATCATAAGCCTGCCCCCTGCAATTTGACAGCTCTAACCCTAGATTTTCCAACACAGACATGACACAGTTAGCCAAACTTTCACCTGTATGGCTAGTAATGGGCTCAAAACCCACAAAGCGTTCAACAACACTGCCCTCTTTGCTAACAAAACGGAATATGAATGTCAATTGGTCCACATGAGATAAATCTGGGGTTGAATCCACAATGATAGAGTAGTATTTGCTTGCTTGCAGTTCATCTGCTATAGCCTGTTTGGTTTTTGCACCCATCAATTCAATGAATTCCTCACAAATGGTGGAGGACAGATATGAGGTATTACCTCGACCCATCTGCCCAAACTTTCTGATGTGATCCTTTAGAAAGGGATCAAATTCAGCCAGGACCTCCAGAATACCAAGGTAGTTCCCATTGAGAGGAGACCCTAACGATTCATTTTTACCCCTAAATGCAAGGCCCCTTTCTGCAAGGAATTTAATGACTGCAACAACTCTTTGTAACACCTGCCTCCAATAGCTGCTCTCTGCCTGAAACTGTTTGAACAGGTCTGCATCAACTGTGGCACCTTTGGCGCGGTTCAAGACTGCTTGCATGCAGGTTATGTGCTCAGCACTTCGCTCATGTTCACCAAATCTTTCTGAGTGTTTCCAATCACAATAGCCTGTCACAAAAGAATGCGTTTTTGGGGAAAACAGTTTGCATGCAAAGCAGTAAACATTACCAGTAGAGGGAGAGTACATCAGCCACTCTCTTTGTACTCGTTGTCCATTGGGCAAGTGTGAAGTAAAATGTTCATTGTTTAGGCATCGGGTTTTGCCTCCTAGCCCACTGTTCCTCACAGAAGCTGGATAATGGCTGTGACGGTTGTGAAATGATTTTGCACCTCTTTGAATAAGAACTTCCTTCATTGACTCAGTGAGGGTCTCAGCCCATTTAGCGGGATCACTAGGTAGAGTTGTCACTGTAGATGGTGTTGAAGAAAGATTCAGCTCATTTTCTATGCTGTCCAGAGGTGCAGTGACCTCACATTCATCCGAGCAACTGGCTACTGCTGAATTGGTTGAATCATAAGCATCAGAAGCATTTGGTTCAGTGTCTACACTTGTAGTGGTCTCAGGATCTTGGGAGCTACATGCTAGCTCAGGTGCATTGCTAACCTTAGCTGAATTTGCAGTAGCATTTATAGAATTGCTTTCAGCAGATGTCTTTGTACTGAAGAAGCTGGAGATATTTGGAACACTCTCAAGTAAAACTGATTCCTTTTTTTTCTTTTCTTGCTGAATTTTTTTTCTAGCTCCTCCACTTAAACGTTTATGATCCATATTTCCCTTCTTTCTTTGCACATTGGCTCTTTGCCTATCACAACAGATAAACCAACTATGTGTGTGTGTGTGTGTGTGTGTGTGTGTGTGTGTGTGTGTGTGAGTTTGTTTGTGTGTTTATGATCGGTGCTGCTTCCTTCAAGTGTGTGAGGTGATTTAGAAAACTAGCAACCCAGCATCAACACTCCAAAGCAGAGAATAACAGCTTACTAGCATAGACAATTGAGAGCAGAGAATCAACTGATTCGTCTGATAGACAGCAGGAGAGCAGAGTGGTCAGTGATGATCGAATCAAGAAAATGTCTAAATGGCAAGGGAACAGACTGATTTGTACTGAGGAGAAAGAGAGAGAGAGCCAATTACAGTGAAATATATTCCAAAAGAGCCAAGTGACTAGCTGAAGGCAGGGACAAATGCCTTGGAGTGACCAACAAGAGTGCAAAGTACCAAATGGCAAAATGTGGAAAGACCAACAGGCAGATCTGCTTTTACCTCTTATCTTCACAACCAAAAAGTTGCTAAATGATGTTTTCAGTCGCTAGCCAGGTATGGCCAAAAGACGCGAAATCTAGCGGCAAAGTCGGTCAATCACACTGACAGTGAAACAAATATTTTGAAAAGATAATAATTGTACACCTTTGTGCACTTTAGTCTTCTATCTAAATATTTTCACAAAGGACACCAAGGCAGCTTGCTAGCTATGATGGGAGCAACAATGTCTGATAGACAGCAGGAGAGCAGAGTGGTCAGTGATGATCCAATCAAGAAAATGTCTAAATGGCAAGGGAACAGACTGATTTGTACTGAGGAGAAAGAGAGAGCCAAGTACAGTTAAATATATTCCAGAGCCAAGTGACTAACTGAAGGCAAAGACAACAGCCAGATACCTTAGCAGAGACCAACAAGAATTCAAAGTACCTAATAGCAAGATGGCGAGACCAACACAATAAATTGTATTAGGATTTAATTTATTAACGTTAATCTTAACAGCCAAAAAGTTGCTGAATAATGTTTGTAGTCGCTAGCCAGGTATGCCCAAAACAAGAGTCGCTAAACCTAGCAGCAAAGTTGCTTAATTGCAACACACTCTAGGATTCAGGGGAATTAAGGATAATAAAGATATTAATTGTACAACTTTTTGTACTTTTTTTCTAGTTTTTTGAGTCGCCAGCCATGTATGGCCAAAAGTCGCTAATTGAATGCCAACGTTGCTTAATCGCCAACACACTGGGACTCACTGAAGGACTGACTGAATAAAAAAGATAATTAAGATAATTGTGTACTTTTCTCTTCTGATATTTTCTCTAAGGACCCCAAGCTATCTGCAAGCAGCAATAATGTCTGACAGACAGGAGAGCAGAGTGGTCAGTGATGAATGGCAAGGGAACAGGCTGATTTGTACTGAGGAGAAAGAGAGAGAGAGAGCCAATTACAGTGAAATATATTCCAAAAGAGCCAAGTGACTAGCTGAAGGCAGGGACAAATGCCTTGGAGTGACCAAGAAGAGTGCAAAGTACCAAATGGCAAAATGTGGGAAGACCAACAGGAAGATCTGCTTTTACCACTTATCTTCACAACCAAAAAGTCGCTAAATGATGTTTTTAGTCGCTAGCCAGGTATGGCCAAAAGACGCGAAATCTAGCGGCAAAGTCGGTCAATCACACAGTGAAACAAATAATTTTAAAAAGATAGTAATCGTACAATGTCTTGTACTTTTGTCTTCTTTCTTAATATTTCTCAAAGGACACCAAAATGTCGCTATCTGCAGGCAGCTTGCTAGCTATGATGGCAGCAACAATGTACCTTAGAGTGACTGACCAACAAGAGCTCAAAGTACCTAATGGCAAAATGTGGAGAGACAGACACAATAAATTGCATTAAGATGAAGAGAACTGTTGCTATTATTAATCTTAACATCAACCAGAAAGTCGCTAAATGTCACCAGCCAGGTATGGCCAAAAGTCGCTTAATTGGCCACACACAGTAACAGAGAAACTAACAAAAAAAAGATCATAAAGATAATAGTTGTACAACTGTGTGTACTTTTGTCTTCTTTCTAAATATTTTCCCAAAGGACACCAAAATGTTGCTATCTGCAGGCGGGAGCGTGCCTATGTTCCCCGGGTCCTATGTTCCCCGGGTCCTATGTTCCCCGGTTGTTCCTGGGTCTTTGTATGCGACCGGGGAACTTAGGACCCTTTTTCTAAAAAAGGGTCCTATGTTCCCTGCATTGTATCTGGCGAAATTGCGAAATTGTGCCCTGACCAAAACCATCCCTAAACCTAACCTGTCACAGGGCGTTGTGGAGCACTTTTTTTTGGCGAAATTGTGCCCTGACCAAAACTATCCCTAAACCTAACCTGTCACAGGGCGTTGTGGAGCACTTTTTTGGCGAAATTGTGCCCTGACCAAAACCATCCCTAAACCTAACCTGTCACAGGGCGTGCGGCAGCAGATAGAGCAACTCAAACGCGAACTTCCTTCCTTCGACAACTTAAACGCGTCTCTGTCATGCGTGTCTGCGTGCGTCTTACTTAGTCGCGCATTGGAAGCAGCGGGGAACATAGAACCCTTTTCTGGAAAAAGTGTTGTACGTTCCCCGCAGCGGGGAACATAGAACCCTTTTTTTTAAAAAGGGTCCTTAGTTCCCCGGTAGAGGGGAACATAGGACCCGGGTAACATAGGGACGGGGAACATAGGGATGACCCGCTGCAGGCAGCTTGCTAGCTATGATGGCAGCAACGATGTCTGCCGGACAGGAGAGAGTGGTCAGTGACGATCGAATCGAGAAAATGACAAAATGGGTCAAAGACCAAAAAGTTATTAACTGACAGCAGTGACAAATGTCAGACTGTAAACTTTCTCGAAAGAAAAGGACAAAATGGGAAGATGCTGATAATAACAGCAAAATGGAAAATATAAGAATTTCCAAGTAATGCTCAACTCAAGTGTGTGTGTGTGTGTGTGTGCGCGCGTTAAACTTCTTGTTGAATGATTTCAAATTATCTCTGAGTCTGAACTGAGGGAAAGGAAACCAAATTTTGAGCAGTCTCTCACGAGTTCAAAATACCAAATGAGGAGATTCTAAAAGAACAGACCGGTTTATGAAAGACTTGATGGGGGAGGGGCACAGCTAAGAATACTTGAGTGAGATTCTGTGATCCAAATTCGAGATAGAGCTTTTTGATAATGATAATTTGTCAGAGTAAGGTTGTGTAATCAAAATTTGAGAATGAGCTTTGTCAATCAATCAAGAATATTTGCATTAAGTTCTGTGATCAAAATTCAGAAACAACCTTTAATAATTGATAAAGAATATGTGAGTGAGGTTGTGTGATCCATCCAATTTGAGAATTAGCTTTGATAATAATGATTGAGAGCCTCTGGCCCTCTGTGGATCATGGCCGCGGGGCCAATTTTGCCTGGCCCCTTGGGGCCTCTGTGGGTCGTGGCCGCGGGGCCAAGTTGGCCTGGCCCCTTGGGGCCTCTGACCCTCTATGGATCGGGGCCAAGTTGGCCTGACCCCTCGGGGCCTCTGGCCCTCTATGGATCATGGCCGCGGGGCCAAGTTGGCCTGACCCCTTAGGACCTCAGGCCCTCTGTGGGTCGCGGCCGCGGGGCCAAGTTGACCTGGCCCCTTGGGGCCTCTTACCCTCTATGGATCGTGGCCGCGGGGCCAAGTTGACCTGGCCCCTTGGGGCCTCTGGCCTTCTGTGGCTCGCGGCCGCGGGGCCAAGTTGGCCTGGCCCTTTGGGGCCTCTGGCCTTCTGTGGGTCGTGGCCGCGGGGCCAAGTTGGCCTGGCCCCTTGGGGCCTCTGACCGTCTATGGATCGTGGCCGCGGGGCCAAGTTGACCTGGCCCCCTGGGGCCTCTGACCCTCTATGGATCGTGGCCGCGGGGCCAAGTTGGCCTGGCCCCTTGGGGCCTCTGACCGTCTCTGGATCATGGCCGCGGGGCCATGTTGGCCTGGCCCCTTGGGGCCTCTGGCCCTCTGTGGGTCGCGGCCGTGGGGCCAAGTTGACCTGGCCCCTTGGGGCCTCTTACCCTCTATGGATCATGGCCGCGGGGCCAAGTTGGCCTGGCCCCTTGGGGCTTAAGATTATTATTTTTGCAAAAGTAGTTTTGCTTGGGTCGCGGCCGCGGGGCCAAGTTGGCCTGGCCCCTTGGGGCCTCTGGCCCCCTGGGCCTGGGCCCGGTAGGCCCGGTCATTAATCCACCTATGCTAACAGGTGACCCTGCTACATTACAGGGAGTCTTAAATCTGTTTTAATCTGCTACATACACTACATTGCCAAAAGTATTTGGCCACCTGCCTTTACTCACATATGAACTTGAAGTGCCATCCCATGGAATTGTCCAAAATGTTTTGGTATCCTGGAACATTCAAAGACTATAAAAATGGGAGCCATTACCTCCCTGCTTGGCACTCAGCATCAAGGGTTGGAATTGGGGGTTAAATCACCAAAAATGATTCCCGGGCGCGGTCACCGCTGCTGCCCACTGCTCCCTTCACCTCCCAGGGGGTGATCAAGGGTGATGGGTCAATTACAGAGAATAATTTCACCACACCTAGTGTGTGTGTGACTATCATGGGTACTTTAACTTTATTACTTTTCATCTTTCCACTTTCAAGACTGAACAAGCTATTCATTCACAAGCTTAGACTTTTTCATTGCTTTATTTCACTTTAGAAAAACAAGTAAACTGATGCGCATTAAACACAAGAAGTAAACAACTATCAGAAATAGCCGAAAATGGTTAAGGGGTAGGATTAAATAAATTCTGCTTCCGACATGTTGAATTGTTTTGCATGTTCAAAACAAACTATGCTAATATTACAAACTTCTTTCTGTCGCTTCTTTTTGATTTTTTTTTTTAGATAATGAAATACGGAGCCACTTGCTAGTACTTTTTGATATAGGGAAGGGACACACGGCAGCATTGTATGCTTGTTAAGAAGAGCGATACAATCTTTAGTTTCAGTTTTTAACAAAGTCTCCACTAGATTTGTCGCTAGCGGGCAGCCACAAAAAAATGTATGCATGCGAAACACTGATTTGTCCAACGATTAGGAAACTTTGAGGGGATATCCGTATTCTAGCATATCTTCCAAAGCATTTAACTACCAATAAAAAAAAAAACGCCACAAACATACAAAAAAACACAACATTGAATATGGAAATACTAGTTCAACTAAAATACCATAAAAAAATAGATAAAAAGGAAGTCAATCCCTTTAGTTAATTTCAATCAGAAGGTTGATTAATCAGTGTTTTCAATGTGGTAACTAGCTGTGCAAAATACGGCCTGCGGGCCTCATGCGGCCCATTAAGATTTACAATCCGTCCCACCGGACGTTCTACTTAGTTTTCTTTAGACCTCTACCATCAAAACTGTAGCCGCCATTATGATGTGCAGTGCTGTTTTAAATAAATGACCGTAAGTCTTGAACTATAGAAAGTATTTCAATGGTTGAAATCTGCGCTTTTGAGTGTTACAGGAGTTATTACGGTAATCTACGTCACAGCAGCTCAGACCAGGAACAGAGCAGAGTGGGCGGGGTTTGTTTTCAGAGAGGCCAATCCCAAACGCATGTGTCAGGAACAGATGCGGAAGCCAATTTTTACAACAAATTTCTGCATAAAAGTGATAATATAACATACTGTAAGTGTTTATTACCCTTTGCATTCATATTTTGCTGTTTGTTACATTTTTGTTGTGTTTTGCTTGATTGTAAAAGATGTCTATCGAGAAGCTGGTCTGAGAAGTAAAAGGGGAACAATGTTTATATGTGTCTTATTGTTCTTATTTAATATTGTAAATCCCACTTTCTTTATTTTAATGTACATTTTGGGTGTCCCATTCAGTAAGAAACTGTAAAATTCCATTCCGTTTTTTTGAGGTGGTCTGTCATAGCTCGGACCTTGTGACTTTTGGTATTAGTGTTCCTGTAAAAAAGGGACCCAAACACAAATACTGTACAGCAGATTTTTTCACAGCTAAATGTGTACATATCATTTATACACATATACACACTGGCCCCCCAGACAAATTTTTTTCTCTCAATGTGGCCCCCGAGTCAAAATATTTGCCCATCTCTGATAGAACTTCTGGAGTTTGATCAGAATTCAGCACCAACATATAAAATACATTCAATGATATAATAATACATAAATATAATTGACATAGGTGAGTTCTCATTGCAAAATTTAGTTGTTTTCTTTAGACAAAGTGAAGGGCATTGCATCATCCTATCTCATCATATCACAGCTACGGAGGAAGTAAACAGCGAGAACTGACACAGCAAAGACCGGCCTAGTCAGGTCAAGGCGAGTCTATTTTTTTCAACCTTCATGACTGTTGTGGTTCTCAGGACCTCTGGGGTTGTAAAGGAAGAAGCAGCTGGATGCAAACTAACTGTTCCTTAAAGGCCTACTGAAAGCCACTACTAGCGACCACGCAGTCTGATAGTTTATATATCAATGATGAAATCTTAACATTGCAACACATGCCAATACGGCCGGGTTAACTTATAAAGTGCAATTTTAAACTTCCCGCCACACTTCCGGTTGAAAACGTCTATGTATGACGACGTATGCGCGTGACGTCAATGGTTGATACGGAAGTATTCGGACCCATTGAATCCAATACAAAAAAGCTCTGTTTTCATTTTAAAATTCCACAGTATTCTGGACATCTGTGTTGGTGAATCTTTTGCAATTTGTTTAATGAACAATGGAGACTGCATAGAAGAAAGCTGTAGGTGGGATCGGTGTATTAGCGGCGGACTGCAGCAACACAACCAGGAGGACTTTGAGCTGGATAGCAGACGCGCTACCGTGAGTACAGCTTTGGCTTCCAAACATTTGATCGCTTGCCCGTACGTGCGTGTCGCTATGTGCATGTCCCGTACGTAACTTTGGGGAAATATATGTTTCTTGCCGACTCTGATGGCGGCCGGTGTGTCGTCGAAAGCTACAACGCCCGCCGCCACCGCCGTCCCGTAGCTAAGTTAGCTTCAATGGCGTCGTTAGCAACAGCATTGTTAAGCTTCGCCAAGCTGGAAATTATTAACCGTGTATTTACATGTCCATGGTTTAATAGTATTGTTGATCTTCTGTCTATCCTTCCAGTCAGGGGGTTATTTATTTTGTTTCTACACTGTAAAAAAAAAAGAAAGTTGAGAAAACGCAAATTTTCAAGGCAACATGATGCAACAAGATTTTTGCGTTTTCTCAACTTTTGACTACTGCTAAATAGTGAAATACGATTTGCAATTGTTGGACTAATTATAGTTTTCAAGTCAGTCAGACTCAGAAATAAGGTTTCACTATGTTTAACTACCAAAACAGTGTCTGGCCAGCAGTAGTCAAAAGTTGAGAAAACGCAAAAATCTTGTTGCATCATGTTGCCTTGAAAATTTGCGTTTTCTCAACTTTTTTTTTTTACAGTGTATCTGCATTTGAGCCCGATGCTATCACGTTAGCTCCGTAGCTTAAGAGCTTCGCCGATGTATTGTCGTGGAGATAAAAGTCACTGTGAATGTCCGTTTCGCGTTCTCGACACTCATTTTCAAGAGGATATAGTATCCGAGGTGGTTTAAAATACAAATCCGTGATCCACAATAGAAAAAGGAGAAAGTGTGGAATCCAATGAACCCTTGTACCTAAGTTACGGTCAGAGCGAAAAAAGATACGTCCTGCACTGCAGTCTAGTCCTTCATTCTCACTTTCCTCATCCACGAATCTTTCATCCTCGCTCAAACTAATGGGGTAATCGTCGCTTTCTCGGTCCGAATCTCTCTCGCTGCATTGTAAACAATGGGAAAATGTGAGGAGTCCTTCCTCCTGTGACGTCACGCTACTTCCGGTATAGGCAATGCTTTTTTTTAATCAGCGACCAAAAGCTGCAAACTTTATTGTCGTTGTTCTCTACTAAATCCTTTCAGCAAAAATATGGCAATATCGCGAAATGATCAAGTATGACACATAGAATGGATCTGCTATCCCCGTTTATCCATCCATCCATCCATCCATTTTCTACCGCTTATTCCCTTCGGAGTCGCGGGGGGCGCTGGAGCCTATCTCAGCTACAATCGGGCAGGAGGCGGGGTACACCCTGGACAAGTCGCACTCACATTCACACACTAGGGCCAATTTAGTGTTGCCAATCAACCTATCCCCAGGTGCATGTCTTTGGAGGTGGGAGGAAGCTGGAGTACCCGGAGGGAACCCACGCAGTCACGGGGAGAACATGCAAACTCTACACAGAAATATCCCCGTTTAAATAAAAAAATTTAATTTCAGTAGGCCTTTAAACAAGAACACAATTCATCATCTGAAGAGGCCTTCAGACGTCCATCCAGCCAGCTGTGTTCTGGTCAGCTTCATTCACCAAAGTCCAAAAAATTATTATTAGACTAGCCCTATTGTAGTGAATCACACCTGAGCCATCATACATGAATCATATCTTTAATGGACAAGTGAAAGTAAACAATGTGATAAAGAACATTTTACAACAATCATAGCTATCTGTTCAGGACACTGTAACCACTTAATGGCTTCACGATAGTTATGGAGTACAAAACTAGACGTTGAGTAATCGCTCGACATACATGGCGGACAATAACTAGTAATAGTCTGCTTTGCCAGTCCAAATGTATTCGCCGTTTTTCGTAGTCTGTCGTATGACAAACAGACAAAGTTTTACGCTAAGTAGAATCACAGTTGACCTGGACATTCGAAAGTTCTCTTGCCATTCCCTCTGGCACAACACACTCGGTGATAAACATATCCCACCAGGCTGCCGTTCTTCCAGGCCTTATCCAAAACCGTCGCTCAACATTGCTATGTTGCCGTCTGAGATGTGTTGTATCCCAAATAGCTGCAATCGCGCGTTTGCTTCTTTTAAGGTATTCATGTGTGATTTCCACATGGGTGTGTCTGGATGACTCGCCTCCATCTTTCTGACATCACTTCCTGTGTGTGGCGCGGTCTTTCTGGCGTCACTTCCTCTCCAAACTCAGTTTGAAAACGATCAATGAGTCCATACAAAGCTAAGAGCCGGAGATTCACGAAATAAACAGCGCACTTACCCGGGTAAAAAATCGTCTGAGGAGGGGAACCTTAAACGCTGGTTTAGTGTGCCTGAAACAGAGGCTTAGGCTAAATAATTATTTGTTCAAGGGGTTATCTGGCTTAGTGTAGACATAGCCTTAGTCACCTTTTATTTTACACCTGAGAATGAGGACGGGGATAACTACAGACTATGGACTTATTGTACCACGTGACAGCACACAACACTGCCGCCGTTTCAATAATTCCAACATGAACGACACTGCCTTTCCACAGCTCTCCTAAAAGGCAGCCTACACAAACGTAAAATACTGACCATCCACAAGTGAGCGGTCATTGTCCTTGTCTCTGAGAAGTAAACATAGTTCAGGGGTCTGGCAGGTCAATCCATAGCCGGGGAGTTAAGGTGGTCAGCGATGCAGTCAAACAGAAAGAAGCAACCTGCCAGACCACAGACCCAAAGGACCGGTTTAATACATCACTCCACGTCCAGCCTCACCACATTTACAACCCTCCGTTACCTCACTGAGCGTTAGAGAGAAAAATCATACCTCCTCAAATCCAAGCCTGGCCTCACCCTCAGATGAGCCCAAAGTGAAACTGCGGGCAGGTTATGGAACACGTGTAAAACGCATGAGAAAAAACAATGTTACTGCAAGAGGAAGCTACAGTTATGAAGTCACAGTTGAGCAAACTAGCCGCTACCTCATTCCCACGTGCATGGAAATACTGCCACGGTCTGACTGACAATGTGTGCATTAGTGTGCGGTAACAGCAGTACACTTTTACACATCCATTGTGGAGGAAAGTAATGGCACACTTCACTAAAACTACAGGAAGTGATAACATGTTGCATGTCCGTCTGAAGCTACTAGGGATGTAATGGTACATTTGGGTATGGAAAACCGGTTCTTATTCAAAACCGGTTCAGTGTATCGATTGGAATTGCCATTTTGTCGAGCAGTTCTCTTCCGGGTGGGGATGACGTAAGATGGCAAAATGCTGTTGGACAATTGTCACCGAGTAGCGACCAAGTTTGTGGTCAAAAACTTGCATATATTTGCTACAGTGACACTCCTAATTTTCGGTAGGTGAATGTTTACTTGTAGTCAGAGATTTCCCCTCCCCCCATCAGATTTTTCTCCCATTTATTATATTATACAAGTGAAACTCAAAACATTTGAATATTGTGTCCATTATTGTCAGCAATTCATTTCAAATATGAAACTAATATGTGATATTAACTCATATGCAAAGTGAGATATGACACTTTTTGATACCCCACGTTTTCTGAGATTTTCAATTCAAGGCATTCATAAACTGTAAGCCATATTCATCAAAATTATAACAAATAAAGGCTTTGCATGTAATAAGTTAATATCACAAGTTACTAAATGTTACATTCTTGTGTAACTTTCACATGATTTATTTTGTTAAATTGTACAGAATTTTCCCTTTATTTGTCGCCACGGAGACAAGGATTAGTGATTTAGAAGTAGCTAAAACACTGCCGATTGCGGATGAAAATTAGCCCTTAGCTAGCTAGCCATGTCTTAAAGGCCTACTGAAAGCCACTACTACCGACCACGCAGTCTGATAGTTTATATATCAATGATGAAATCTTAACATTGCAACACATGCCAATACGGCCGGGTTAACTTATAAAGTGACATTTAAAATTTCCCGGGAAATATCCGGCTGAAACGTCGCGGTATGATGACGTATGCGCGTGACGTAGTCAGTTAAATGGAAGTTAAGGTACCCCGTAGAATCCTATACAAAAAGCTCTGTTTTCATTTCATAATTCCACAGTATTCTGGACATCTTATGCAATTTGTTTAATGAACAATGAAGGCTGCAAAGAAGACAGTTGTAGGTGGGATCGGTGTATTAGCAGCGGACTACAGCAAAACAACCAGGAGGACTTTGTCGGAGAGCAGACGCGCTAGCCGGCGACCTCACCTTGACTTCCTACGTCTCCGGGCCGCCAAACGCATCGGGTGAAGTCCTTCGTCCTTCCGCCGATCGCGGGAACGCAGGTGAGCACGGGTGTTGATGAGCAGATGAAGGCTGGCTGGCGTAAGTGGAGAGCTAATGTTTTTAGCATAGCTCTGTGCGGTCCGGTTGCTAAGTAGGCTTCAATGGCGTCGTTAGCACAGAATTGTTAACCTTCGCCAGCCTGGAAAGCATTAACCGTGTATTTACATGTCCACGGTTTAATAGTATTGTTGATTTTCTATCTATCCTTCCAGTCAGTTTATTTTTATTGTTTCTATATGCAGTTAAAGCACGATGCTATCACGTTAGCTCGTAGCTAAAGCGTTTCGCCGATGTATTGTCGTGGAGATAAAACGCACTGAATGTCCATTTCGCGTTCTTGACCCTCATTTTCAAGAGGATATAGTATCCGAGGTGGTTTAAAATACAAATCCGTGATCCACAATAGAAAAAGGAGAGAGTGTGGAATCCAATGAGCCAGCTTGTACCTAAGTTACGGTCAGAGCGAAAAAAAATATGTATTTTACTGCATTCTAGTCCGTCACTCTAACGTCCACGAATCTTTCATCCTCGCTCAAATTAATGGGGTAATGGTCCGAATAGCTTTAGCTGCGTTGAAAACAATAGGAAAATATGAGGGAGTGAACAACTGACAACGTCACGCTACTTCCGGTAGGGGCAAGGTTTTTTTTTTATCAGAGACCAAAAGTTGAGAACTTTATCGACGTTGTTCTATACTAAATCCTTTCAGCAAAAATATGGCAATATCGCAAAATGATCAAGTATGACACATAGAATGGATCTGCTATTCCCGTTTAAATAAAAAAAATTCATTTCAGTAGGCCTTTAAAGCACCTCTCTCTGTGGGCGTTTCAGTGTTATAACTTCACCTTTATCTTTACTTTTAACACCAAAATGTGTCCGTTCTCCCTTTTCTGTCTACACACTGTGTCTGCTTGTAAGTACTCCGTGATTGTTCGCTGCCGAACATGCTCCTCTGCTCGAAAAACCAGCAATGTCATGACGTAAGGACGACGCGCCGTCATGCCTGTAAAATAAATAATGGCGAACCGGTACTTTTCAAACAGAGTATAGTACCGTTTTTGATTCATTAGTACCGCGATACTATACTAGTACCGGTATAGTATTTACCGATTGTAAATAATGTAAATAATTCAATGTGATTATCTTGTGTGATGACTGTATTATGATGATAGTATATATCTGATAGTATATATCTGTATCATGAATCAATTTAAGTGGACGCCGACTTAAACAAGTTGAAAAACTTATTCGGGTGTTACCATTTAGTGGTCAATTGTACGGAATATGTAGTTCACTGTACAACCTACTAATAAAAGTCTCAATCAATCAATCAATCAATACCGTACAACCTCATTCCCTACTGTTTACTACTGCGGTAACTTCTAACAGACATTTTTCGCCATGTTTGATAGCTAATATGCTAACAGCTGATCACCGCGATCGAACTCAAATTAATCGTGATTAACGATTACGATCATATAATCATGCAGCCCTAAGAGTAATCCACCTTTTTTTTCTCTTTCTTACCAAATAAAAATCGATAAGAGAATCGTTAAGAAATCAAATTGTTAATCTGAATTGAAAGTGGAATCGGAACCGGAAAAATCTTATCAATTATCAATCAAAGCCCTTTACGACATTTGTGATTAAGGGCTACAGTATATAAGTAAACTTTGATTGATTGATTAGTTCCCATCCCTAGGTACAGCACATGTGTTTGTCAGTACAAAACATTTAGCACAGCACAGAGGCATACCCAACTCCCACAGGGAACACATTAAGTGCGGGACAGGAAGTATCAAGAGAAGCAAAAAGACAAGTGGATAAGACGAAAGCAGTGTGTAGGCAATGTTCAGTAGGGGTTGGGAACGGAGCTACAGTACAAGCTGTACAAACATACCTTTTATGGACCTTGTTTTGTGCACTGGGTCACAGTCTTATAGAGTTTATTCTCAATGCACATAAACATCACGATAGAAACCGCAGAACTACAGCTCACCTGTGCAGTGTTACAACTTTTGAGGGTGTAAAGGAAAGCTGCAAAGCTGTCGTATTGTAAACATGTAGTAAATGAAGATTCATCCAATAAGAAATATCATCTAGGGATAAAGAAAAGACTATAAGTTCTCTCCGCAAGGCAGTCAGTTGGTGAGGTCACCGGCTCACCGCCAGCTATCAGAAATCAAACCTGTCTTTTCAAGGTGTCTGCATGCCTCATATCTGTAGCAGGCTAATCTCGTGACTCTCAGCCTGTTGAACCTGTTCAGTGTTTCCCATAAACTGCCAAGATACCTGTGGCGGTGGGGGCGTGGCTATGGGCGTGGCTATGGGCTTAATTTGCATAATTTACTACAATGATATGATTTCCTCTAAAAAGGCTCAAAAAATGTATACTTACTAATTAATAATAACAGTTTTGTTTTAAACGTCCATTTATCCATCCATCCATCCATTTTACAATATAATTACAACACTTTATGTACATATTTATATACAGATTTGAACAATAAGTTATTCACTGAAATATATTTATTAATTGTGGTTCTTACAAAAAATATATCTTATAAAATATAAACGCTAAAATGTCTCTTAAAGCTCTGCCCCTTTAATTAGTGCATACTAAATAATTTAACTTTAGCCTACTACTACAACCATATTATTTACCAGCAATATAAAGTGAAACAGAGGCAGAGGTGTCCTGCCACAGTCAGTAACAAATAAACAGAAAACAGTAGTGGTCAAATACAAATAAGGCAACAAGAGAAGTATCCTACACTTCTCTTTTGTAAAGTAAATCTGAACAGCCTATATGGGCATCTACATCAACTATATGATTTGCCTGAGAAGCTGGACAGGACAAAAAATAAAAAATAAATCAAAAAAATAATAATTTTTTTTTTTTTCTTTCTTTTTTTTTATTTGTGGCGGACGTAGTTCTTTCGTGGCGGGCCGCCACAAATAAATGAATGTGTGGGAAACACTGCTGTTCTACAAACGGGCAACCACCATGGCGACAACAACAGATGCTTGACGAGGGCCTACGAAGATTAGCTGCGTCTGCCTCAGACCCCCGACGAGTGGATTTTAAGTGGGAGGGGGGAAAAAACCACTTTAATTCCCTAATAAAGATTAAGCCTCGTGCCTGACGCTCGGAAAGATCAGTCTAGAACTTCTTCGTGCTCTGCTGATTTATCTTGGAAACACTCACACATTTGCAAGATTGTGACTGTACAATCCACCACCATGTCACGTTTAGCTGATGAATGAGGCTTCTCTCCGTGTTATGTGAGACATACACTTTGGTGTTTTGGCCACGTCGGTGTTTCACCCAAGAGAACAATGCTGAAAAGCAGGATTGTAAATAATCTCAAGTGGTTTATAAAGAACCATTTTGATGTGTAACTAAACCACGGGTGTCAAATTAATTTTAGCTCGGGGGTCGCATGGAGGAAAATCTATTCCCACGTGGGCCGGACGGGTAAAATCATGGCACGATAACTTAAAAATACAACTACGACCACTTCAGATTGTTTTTTTTGTTTTACTTTGGACTAGGGTTGTACGGTATACCGGTATTAGTATAGTACCGCGATACTAATGAATCATATTCGGTACTATACTGCCTCTGAAAAGTACCCCCTGCTCCCCCGTCGTCATTAAGTCGCGTCATTGCTGGTTTACGAGCAGAGGAGCATGTTCGGCAGCGCACACACACGGAGTACTTACAAGCAGACAGTGTGTAGACAGACAAAGGAGAACGGACGCATTTTTGCCTAAAAACTAACGATAAAGGTGAAGTTATAACACTGAAACGCCCTCAGGAAGAGGTGCTTTAAGACATGGCTAGCTAGCTAGTGGCTAAAGTCCATCCGCAGTCTGCAGTGTTTCAGCTACTTCTATATCACTAATCCTCATCTCCATGGCGACAAATAAAGTAAGTTTCTTACAAGTATCATTATCACTGCAGGACAAGGAATAGCTAAACATGTTTCACTACACACCGTAGCTCACCGCCTTCAAAATGTAAATAAACGCCATTGGTGGATCTACACCTAACATCCACTGTAATGCTACCAAGTACAGTAGCGTATCTAGTCGATACTACTATGATTACGTTGATATTTTTTGGCATCACAACATTTTCCTTCGTTTTTTTTAAATGTATATTATGTTTATAAACTCAGGTTAATACGTCCCTGGACACATGAGGACTTTGAATATGACCAATGTATGATCCTGTACAGACTTGGTATCGGATCGATACCCAAATTTGTGGTATCATCCAAAACTAATGTAAAGTATCAAACAACCGAAGAATAAGTGATTATTACATTTTAACAGAAGTGCAGATAGAACATGTTAAAAGAGAAAGTAAGAAGATATTAACAGTAAATGAACAAGTAGATTAATAATTCATTTTCTACCACTTGTCCTTAATGATTTTGACAAAATAATACAATGGAAAATTACACAATATGTTAATGCATATGTCAGCAGCTAAATTAGGAGCCTTTGTTTGCTTATTTACTACTAAAAGACAAGTTGTCTTGTATGTTCACTATTTTATTTAAGTACAAATTTGCAATAAGAAATAATGCAATTTTTTGTGGTGCCCTTTATTTAGAATAGTATCGACAACATTTTGGTACCGGCTACCAAAATACCGGTATCGCGACAACACTACTTTGGACCAAAATAGAACAAGCACATTCTGAAAAAGAACATATCACAAATAATCGTCTTGACAAAACACTTCAAGTTCATTGAAAATTCTGACTAAAAAACTGGAGCAGTTTCAAAACCACCATGAAGAACACAATGAATTTAGACTTCATCTCAGTGCATCTACAAAGCAAAGAATTGAACATAAAACTAAATAAAGCATAAGTAAAAACTATTCTATGTATAAACTACCTGATTTGTCATTTCCACATATTATTTCTGTGCTAACTCAACAAAGCATACAAACTGAGGTGGGAACTATTCAAGAGGGTTGAGTTACTCCCTGCAGTGACAAAAGTAAAACGTCTCCAAACACGAGTACAGTCTCCAATAACACCAGAAAAACAAGCTAGATTTGTTGCTAGTAGTTTTTTGTAAATAAAAAAAATCACTGAAAGGATTGGAGAAGTCTCTAGAAACTTGAAAAATTCTCAACCAAGTACATTGTACAAGAAGCAGCAACAATTGAAAAATAGTGCTAATTGCTTTGTAAATGCAGGTAAAAAGGTGTCTAATGCTTAAACCAAAAATAAAGAAAAGGTGAGTGCCTTTAAGAAAAGTCATTAAAGCTTAGGGAAGGCTATGCAGAACGAAACTAAAACTGAACTGGCTACAAAGTAAACAAAAACAGAATGCTGGACGACAGCAAAAACTTACTGTGGAGCAAAGACGGCGTCCACAATGTACATCCGAACATGACGTGACAATCAACAATGTCCCCACAAAGAAGGACAAAAACAACTGAAATATTCTTGATTGCTAAAAGAAAGTAGATGTGGGAAATATCGCTCAAAGGAAGACATGAAACTGCTACAGGAAAATACCCCAAAAAAGAGAAAAAGCCACCAAAATAGGAGCGCAAGACAAGAACTAAAACACTACACACAGGAAAACAGCAAAAAAGTCAAAATAAGTCTGGGCGTGACGTGACAGGTGGTGACAGTACACCTACTTTGAGAAAAGAGCTATAATGATGCATGCTTGGTTATGGTTTAAAGTCATATCCAACAATTATGGCAATGACTTTTTACTGAGTTTATGATGTCTGCTGGTGGTGTGCCTCCGGATTTTTTCAACGCAAAAAATGTGCCTTGGCTCGAAAAAGGTTGAAAAACACTGATTTAGACAAAAGAATTCCAAACCAGTTAACTTAGACATTTTAAAACGTTTTTAAATCTGGTTGCAAATCATGCTGATTGTGAAGTTGAACAGATATACTCGGATGTGTACACGGTACATACAGTATTCAGTCAGTGTGAGGTGTACTAAAAGTGGGTTAGCACTACCCAGTTTCATCAAATATTAATGACTTGTCAATTGGGCGTGACATCAGTAGCAACTATTTGGCATGGTCTTGTATGCACTTGCAACTAATCCAGGCTTTACTTCTTTCAGCTTTTATTGTGTATTTTCTACCCCACAGTCCCTTGGGTGTGAAGGATATTTCCGGTGCAGTTGAGGTTATTCATCACCTTCCAAACACAATGTTGGATTTGTCTCAAGGCTGCAGGGCCGCAGCTCGCGTGTGATGAATGTGCATCCTTAAAATAACTGAATCTGCTCAGGATTAGGGGGGGGGAACGTCTCATAAAAAAGGAGACAGAACGTGTGTGTGCTTGTTAATTTTAACATGATGTAAGTCTCTGAGCTGGCCTTTTGTGGACTTCCAGCCCAAATAGGCTGTCACTAACTAATTGGTTTTCATTCTAGTTGTGGTTAGTTTAGTCAAGTGGAAATTATCGGAACAAATTCCCTCTTAAAACGAGGGATGTATACGGGGAATACATCGATTTAAAGGCCTACTGAAAGCCACTACTACCGACCACGCAGTCGGATAGTTTATATATCAATGATG
This sequence comes from Entelurus aequoreus, assembly GCF_033978785.1. Taxonomy (NCBI): domain Eukaryota; kingdom Metazoa; phylum Chordata; class Actinopteri; order Syngnathiformes; family Syngnathidae; genus Entelurus; species Entelurus aequoreus. The sequence continues at coordinate 36,457,554 of NC_084756.1, read as the reverse complement.
AAATCTTAACATTGCAACACATGCCAATACGGCCGGGTTAGATTAGTAAAGTGCAATTTTAAATTTCCCGCGAAATATCCTGCTGAAAACGTCTCGGTGTGATGACGTTTGCGCGTGACGTCACGGATTGTAGCGGACATTTTGGGACACCATTGTGGCCAGCTATTAAAGGCCTACTGAAAGCCACTACTACCGACCACGCAGTCTGATAGTTTATATATCAATGATGAAATCTTAACATTGCAACACATGCCAATACGGCCGAGTTAACTTATAAAGTGACATTTAAAATTTCCCGGGAAAGATCCGGCTGAAACGTCGCGGTATGATGACGTATGCGCGTGACGAAGTCAGTTTAACGGAAGTTATGGTACCCCGTAGAATCCTATACAAAAAGCTCTGTTTTCATTTCATAATTCCACAGTATTCTGGACATCTTTTGCAATTTGTTAAATGAACAATGAAGGCTGCAAAGAAGACAGTTGTAGGTGGGATCGGTGTATTAGCAGCGGACTACAGCAACACAACCAGGAGGACTTTGTTGGTGAGCAGACGCGCTAGCCGCCGACCTCACCTTGACTTCCTACGTCTCCGGGCCGCCAAACGCATCGGGTGAAGTCCTTCGTCCTTCCGCCGATCGCTGGAACGCAGGTGAGCACGGGTGTTGATGAGCAGATGAGGGCTGGCTGGCGTAGGTGGAGAGCTAATGTTTTTAGCATAGCTCTGTGCGTCCCGGTTGCTAAGTTGCTAAGTTAGCTTCAATGGCGTCGCTAGCACAGCATTGTTAACCTTCGCCAGCCTGGAAAGCATTAACCGTGTATTTACATGTCCACGGTTTAATAGTATTGTTGATTTTCTATCTATCCTTCCAGTCAGGGGTTTATTTTTTTTGTTTCTATATGCAGTTAAAGCACGATGCTATCACGTTAGCTCGTAGCTAAAGCATTTCGCCGATGTATTGTCGTGGAGATAAAAGGCACTGAATGTCCATTTCGCGTTCTCGACTCTCATTTTCAAGAGGGTATAGTATCCGAGGTGGTTTAAAATACAAATCCGTGATCCACAATAGAAAAAGGAGAGAGTGTGGAATCCAATGAGTCAGCTTGTACCTAAGTTACGGTCAGAGCGAAAAAAAATATGTATTTCACTGCATTCTAGTCCGTCACTCTAACGTTCCTCGTCCACGAATCTTTCATCCTCGCTCAAATTAATGGGGTAATGGTCCGAATAGCTCTAGCTGCGTTGAAAACAATAGGAAAATATGAGGGAGTGAACAACTGACAACGTCACGCTACTTCCGGTCGGGGCAAGTTTTTTTTTTATCAGAGACCAAAAGTTGCGAACTTTATCGACGTTGTTCTATACTAAATCATTTCAGCAAAAATATGGCAATATCGCAAAATAATCAAATATGACACATAGAATGGATCTGCTATTCCCGTTTAAATAAAAAAATTTCATTTCAGTAGGCCTTTAAGTAGTCTGTTTTCATCGCAAAATTCCACAGTATTCCGGAAATCTGTGTTGGTGAATCTTTTGCAATTTGTTTAATGAACAATGGAGATAGCAAAGAAGAAAGCTGTAGGTGGGAAGCGGTGTTTTAGCGGCCGGCTGCAGCAACACAAAAACGTAGCGGCTACAACGTTTACATTCCCGAACGATGACAGTCAAGCTTTACCATTGGCCTGTGGAGAACTGGGACAACATAGACTCTTACCAGGAGGACTTTGAGTTGGATATGCATGCTTGTGGAGATGGGACAACAGAGACTCTTACCAGGAGGACTTTGAGTTGGATACGCGCTACCGTGAGTACGCAGCTGCGGCTTCCAAACATTTGATCGCTTGCCCGTACGTGCGTGCCGCTATGTGCATGTCACGTACGTAACTTTGGGGAAATATATGTGCTGTATGAACTTTGCGGAGGTGAACGGTACTTTGGGCTGTGGGATTGAGTGTGTTGTGCGGGTGTTTGAGTTGTATTGGCGGGTTATATGGACGGGAGGGGTGAGGTGTTTGTTATGTGGGATTAATTTGTGGCATATTAAATATAAGCCTGGTTGTGTTGTGGCTAATAGAGTATATATATGTCTTGTGTTTATTTACTGTTTTAGTCATTCCCAGGTCCCACCCGCCTCTCACAGCATCTTCCCTATCTGAATCGCTTCCACTGCCCTCTAGTCCTTCACTCTCACTTTCCTCATCCACGAATCTTTCATCCTCGCTCAAATTAATGGGGAAATCGTCGCTTTCTCGGTCCGAATCGCTCTCGCTGCTTGTTGCCATGATTGTAAACAATGTGCAGATGTGAGGAGCTTCACAACCTGTGACGTCACGCTACTTCCAGTACAGGCAAGGCTTTTTTTATCAGCGACCAAAAGTTGCGAACTTTATCGTCGATGTTCTCTACTAAATCCTTTCAGCAAAAATATGGCAATATCGCGAAATGATCAAGTATGACACATACAATGGACCTGCTATCCCCGTTTAAATAAGAAAATCTCATTTCAGTAGGCCTTTAATCAATATATTCCAATTTTTTGTTGCAGACGATTCCGGCATACTTTTTCCGTCATCCCTCTTACTTCTTTAGCAGCACACCAAGCAAAACATGGCTAAAGCTAATGCTAACAAGATGCTTGTTCCAAAGAAAAGAAAAGTGTTGTCAGTACTTTGGATTTGCGGCAACGGGCGTGGAACAAGTGACTGCACACGGCAAAGTGTTTAAAAAAGGCATCAACACAACAAACGTATTGCTGCAAGTGAAACCGAAGCCTCCAGCCAAGAGCGAGGCCAACAAGACTGCAGCTACAAACAAACTCCCGCTAAAAAGCATCTCCAAATGGTGGAAACATTTACACCGGGTATGTATGAGGATGATCAGTGTTCTGACGTAACCTGGCACGCTACTTTTGATGTGCTTTTAACATGACAGCATCAGAAGCGCGGCAAGATCAATGCAGGATGTACGCTTTGATCAATTAAAGCAACAACCAGCACTAAACACCAAAATAAACTTGATGTCAAATAGGAGGCAACCTCACACAAAGCCGACAACAAAAACACGCACACTTACGCACCGCGACTATCTACGAGTGAACATATCAATTATTGTAGTGACAAGCTTCAGCTTGCAATCCGAACAATACCCCCTTTATGGCCCAGAAGACATGACAGCCATGGAAGCAAATTCAATCTCAGAATAACACCATCCAGTGAAAACATTGACCACAGCTGCTGTAACTGCAGACAAACTGCCACTGCTAAGCTAACACACACACCTGAGCTAATGCTGCTCTGTCTGTGCGCTGATGTCACACGTCACTTGGTAAACTCGGCCCTAATATGAAACGTCTCAACTGCATAAGCCAGATATTTGAAGTTTTTTGTTTTTTTTAAGTAACACATTAAATTACTTTCCCACGTAATACCGTAATTTCCCGACTATAAGCCGCACCTGACTATAAGCCGCACCAGCTAAATTTAGGGGAAAATACAGATTGCTCCATATATAAGCCGCACCCGACTGTAAGCCGCAGGGTTTTGATGTGTAATTAGCGTAGTATATAGGGGTTCCTGCTACCACGGAGGGGATTGTCGGGACAGAGATGACTGTTTGGGAACGCAAAGCGTCCCATTTATTAACAATAAATCTTTCAATCATTCAATCAAACTTTCCCATCTTTGACATGGCGAACAGCATTCGTGCAGAGTACAAATAATACAACGGTGCAAAGTAATACAAAGTGCTCGCCTGTACGTTATCAAAATAACCAGCCTATCGGTATATGAAAAGTCAGTCTTTAATCATTGTGTCATCGTCTTCCTCCTGCGTACTAAAACCACCGAAATCCTCTTCGTCGGTGTCGGAGAAGAACAGGCCGTAAATAAGCCGCACCCTTGTATAAGCCGCAGGGACCAGAACGAGGGGAAAAAGTAGCGGCTTATAGTCCGGAAATTACGGTAATTACATTTATGGAAGAGTAATTCCTCTTGTAAGTCTTTGGTTAAGTAACGAGGAACTAAAATGTATTACTTTTTGAAAGTAATTTTCCAAACACTGATGATGAGATGATGAGAAAGAAGACGACTAAAGCAGTCGCTCTGCACACCACCAAGATGTGGGAATGAAAAAGGCTGCGTTTAATTGATCTACTCACTGAAAGAAACTATAGTCCTCGCAATATTTTACTTCATTATTTATTTGGATACAATGTATGATACTACATTTTTATTCACATGAGTATGTTATTCAAGACAGAAGTTTGCACTTTATTGATCTCAATGTTGGAGATTGTTTATTTGCATTAGGGCTGGGCGATATGGCTTTTTATTAATATCTGGATATTTTTAGGCCATGTCACGATACACCATATATATATCTGGATATTTTGCCTTAGCCTTGAATGAACACTTGATGCATATAATCACAGCAGTATGATGATTCTATGTGTCTACATTAAAACATTCTGCATTAATATATGCTCATTTTAAACTTTCATGCAGAGAGGGAAATCACAACTAAGTCAATTTAGCAAAAGTGTACTTATTAAACAGTTATTAAGCAGTGGCACAAACATTCATGTCATTTCCAAAACAGAACGTGCAAGATAAAACAAGCTATGAGTGCACTTTTTTGCATGATGTCACTAAGATGACATATCAAAACAACACTAAATTAAAGTGCACTTTTGGTACAGAACGCCACTACAATAGTTTAAAACAAATAAAGTGCACTTTTGTGCATGATGTCACACAAGATATTTCAATAAGTGTCAAATAAAAATGAGCTGCATAATAGGAAATCAAATAGTGTATGTCCTTCGCTATGTGGTAGGTTCCTGCGGACGTTATCTCCTTCTGTTGTTGACTATTTGTTTCATACGGTGTTGATCTGTGGGTGTGGCACCGAACGGAGATGTTGACATGCAGAGTTTCAAGCACTCCTTATTCTCTAGCGCAGTGTTTTTCAACCTTTTTGGAGCCGAGGCACATTTTTTGCTGTGAAAAAATCCAAAGGCACACCACCAGCAGAAATCATTCAAATATGAAACTTGATATTGACAATAAAAAGTCGTCGGATATGACTTTAAACCATAACTAAGCAATATAGCTCTTGTCTCAAAGTAGGTGTACTGTCACCACCTGTCACATCACACCGTGACTTATTTGGACTTTTTTGCTGTTTTCCTGTGTGTAGTGTTTTACTTCTTGTCTTGCGCTCCTATTTTGGTGGCTTTTCCTGTTTTGTTGGTATTTTCCTGTAGCAGTTTCATGTCTTCCTTTGAGCGATATTTCCCTCATCTACTTGGTTTTAGCAATCAAGTATATTTCAGTTGTTTTTATCCTTCTTTGTGGGGACATTGTTGATTGTCAGGTCATGTTCGGATGTACTTCGTGGTTGCCGTCTTTGCTCCACAGTAAGTCTTTGCTGTCGTCCAGCATTCTGTTTTTGTTTACTTTGTAGCCAGTTCAGTTTTAGTTTTGTTCTGCATAGCCTTCCCTAAGCTTCAATGCCTGTTCTTAGGGGCACTCACCTTTTGTTTATTTTTCAGTTTAAGCATTAGACACCTTTTTACCTGCACACTGCCTCCCGCTGTCGTCTGCATATTGTGATCACGACAAAGCAATTAGCTACCGGCTGCCACCTACTGATATGGAAGAGTATTACAGGGTTACTCTGCCGAGCTCTAGACAGCACCGACACTCAACAACAACACATCATTTTCAGACTTTACTTACTGGTTTGCTAAAAATATTTTTTTACCCCAAATAGGTGAAATCAGATAATTTCCCACGGCACACCAGATTGTATCTCACGGCACACTAGTGTGCCGCGGCACAGTGGTTGAAAAACACTGCTCTAGCGGGTGACTTTTCAAATGATGCTACAAATTAGCAGTAATGCTACTTTGTAGCAACGCTTTTGCCGCATACTTGACATATTACGGTTGTCTGTTCAACATCTTTCCGCTTGAAGCCAAACCACCGCCAGACGATGGACCCCCTGCTGTTTTTCTTGGGAATTAATTCTTTTTCCTTCATTACTCAGTGGCCTAGTGGTTAGAGTGTCCGCCCTGAGATCGGTAGGTTGTGAGTTCAAACCCCGGCCGAGTCATACCAAAGACTATAAAAATGGGAGCCATTATCTCCCTGCTTGGCACTCAGCATCAAGAGTTGGAATTGGGGGGTTAAATCATTCAATGATTCCCGGGCGCGGCCACCGCTGCTGCCCACTGCTCCCCTCACCTCCCAGGGGGTGATCAAGGGTGATGGGTCAAATGCAGAGAATAATTTCGCCACACCTAGTGTGTGTGTGACAATCAGTGGTACTTTAACTTAACTTAATTTGTTACCAGATTGGCACATTCTTTCTCTCGTATTACCACTCGCACCGCACCGCTTGCACCACAGCTAATGTTACCCATGCCGCTACCTCTCTGCTCCGCGAGGGCGTATGACGTTGCACGCGCGACAGTATGTGACGTACGTAACAAGGTGCGCTTGTTTTATGTCTCTGTGAGAAGGACAGACAAGAGTGGTGCCCGCAGCTAAAAGCAACTGCGTGAGAATGTATACTCCAATATCACGATATAGTCATTTTCTATATCGCACAGAGACAAACCCGCGATATATTGAGTATATTCCATATATCGCCAAGCCCTAATTTGCATCATAATGCCAGCTACACTTTACATCTTAAATATCTAAAAAAATGATTTGGGAATGTTCGGCGGGCCTGATTGGAAAGTTTAACAGGCCGCATGTGGCCCCCAGGCCTTAATTTGCCCAGGTCTGTTCTAGATTATAGTTCATGCATCGCTCACCTGCTAGAAAACAAATGTGACCATGGACCGACAGGCTGGTCCACTTTCACATCCCCCGAGATGGTGAACAAGACGTAGTAAGCCTTTGTAAGGACTGCTATTGATTTTTCATCAATGCGGGATTATTATTTATTATGGGGGACGGCGTGGCGCGGTTGGCTGTGCCAGCAACCTGAGGGTTCCTGGTTCAATCCCCCACCTTCTACCATCCTAGTCATGTCCGTTGTGTCCTTGAGCAAGACACTTCACCCTTGCTCCTGATGGGTCCTGGTTAGTCATGGCCGTCACCATGATGGCAGCTCCCGCCATCAGTGTGTGAATGTGTGTGTGAATGGGTGAATGTGGAAATAGTGTCAAAGCGCTTTGAGTTCCTTCAAAAAAAAAGGTAGGAAAGCGCTATACAAGTATAATCCATTTACCATATTATGGTTAGTTTGTATGTTTAGCACCTAGCAATGCTGCTGATGCTATAGTGTTTCAATAAAGCTACATCCAGCTTCTAAAACGTATTACTCATTCTCTTTGTGTTTGGGTTTAAAAATATAAAAATGTCCAACTGATTCGGACCAGAAATGTGAAAATACCACTTGACAAACGTGACATAAAAGGGGTCATATTATGATATTTGTTTTACATTTAAAACACTTCCTTGTGGTCTACATAGCATGTGATGGCCGATTTGTGGGCGGGTCTTATTTACGTGCCGCCACTTTGACCTCGTCATCACCACACCAACTTTGTTGTAGTTTTTAGCGCTACTTTGTATAAGAAATGACAACAGCGGAGGATGCATGCACAACAAGAGGATAGCGAAAAAGAACAAGCTAACTGACTAAAGCGCAGACTACAATCGAAGGCATGCTGGGTACATTTATACTATATATGGATAGGAAGGAAGGCAAGATTATTTTATAAATATCTCCGCAATGTCTCCATGGCTTGATTTCAAATTTTCGGGACTTATGCAGATCCCAAATACACAGCAGCAGGTACCAATAGGTAAAAAAAAGAGTTGTGTTTGCCTAATAGGGCCCCTTCAAAGTCAAATGCACCGTATTTTCCAGAATGTAAGCCGCAACTTTTTTCCAACGCTTTAAACCCTGCAGCTTGTAAAACTGTGAGGCTAGTTTATGAATTCATCTTCGCTAAAGGCCATAATGTTTTATATTCAACCAATAGTTTTAGACAGAGACACAGAAAAGGTGTGTTATTGTTTGTGCCATAGCGCCATCTTTTGGAAGAGTTCGCTCACTGCAGTTGCTGTTGGTTGAAAATGTACTCCCCGTTTCTTGCCTTGAACTAGAAGTCCAGTTTTGTCTACTATTCATCCATAGCGGTTGTGCTCAAAATGATTCCTCATTCATCACTCCAAGCAATGTTTTTAAGTTTTACAATACAACTAAAACAATGTATTTTGTGCATATTTGTACGGGCTATCGTAACGTAATAAAGCTAGCGCCGTTAGCAATAGCAAATATGCTCATTTCAAAGTGTGTGTGTTAGTATTATTAAATTACAAGGGCATTCTTTTCGTATTGTTTGAGTAGACGTCACTGTGGGGGTATTGAGTGTGTTAAGCTGATTGGAAAGCTAGCTTCCACAGCTAGTGGGTCCATGACCATGACTTCTGTTTTGTTTTATCAGCCGTTTCACTGCTAGGTGACAGGCACCATTGGAAAACAATTAAGCTATGTAAATAAAATCTTTTGTACCGGGTTGTATCGGCGGTTTAAGGTCCGGTGCAGTTAATATATGTAAAAATGTTTATTTCTTCAAAAATGTGTTGTGTGCGGCTTTAAAGCCCGGAAAGTGCGGTATATGTACAGCTCCACGAATGGACATTGGAGTGTTACTTTCAAAGCCAAAATAAAGTATTGCTAGAAACATAATTTTATATGGGACTTTATTGAAAAGGCCTCCCGGTGGCTGTGGATCCGTAGGGGGGATCCGTGGTGCGCTACTTGGACACAGGCCGGGGTCTGATCACCCCCGGCTGGGTCGCCCGGGCAAGGGTGTCTGATGATTAAAGACCCGAAACACCCTATGACCCCGGGTTTATCACTGATGACGTGTCCAAGCATCACCGTGAGGTGTATTCAAGTTCTAAGTTCTATTATATGTATAGTACATGTTCCAAAAAGAAAAAAGCATAAAACCCCACCAGAATTAGAGATATTACAAGTCAAAGTGATTAAGCTTAGTGTTACGCTCATGACTTGGTGTAACTAAACATTACCCTATAAGATGAAAGCAATTGCATTTTATTGATATTTGAAATGTATTCAATGTTTATAAATGAATATTTAAATATACTAAATGTAAAAAAGGGAATAAATATTCAAAATAAGATCATTAAATAAAATCTAGTTTGGTTACGCCATCCTGAGCGCAACACAAGGTTGTAAAAGTTTCAACTACAATTCTAAATAAGATGTCAAAAGCAAACTGAAATCAAATACACACAGCTTAAAGATTGATCAATACCTATTTAAATTTAGTAATACATAAATATGATGATTTGTAACGCTATGAATCACGTTTTTCCAAGTTTTTGGGGCATTTTTATGCTATTTCCAAGCATCTCCTTTTTATTATCGTTGATTTTAAATGGTCAAACTAATGCATATTATATATGCATGCCCTAGTAAACAAAAAAAAAAGTCATATTTATTTTGATTGTTACATTTCGAAGTACATTCGTGCAGGTGGGTGCGAATGTACCCATTACCAGAGCTGTACACGTATCTAAAAACCAGAGGATTGGGAAACAAGAGAAATGACACAAAAGGATTAGTAGCCGTCATCTGGTCTTACCTTGCCGGTCTTGTGGTCGAACCAAACCAAGGCATGGTTCCTGGACAGCACCTTGCAGTCGAAGGTGGCGTTGTTCTGGGCCGGCCGACACCGAGCCACCGACCTGCCGATCTTGACGGGCTCATCCAGGTACACATGCCTCTCCTGGAACGGGTGAGAGTTGGGTCGGCAGGCGAACACGGCCAGCGCCGAAGGCATTGATTTGGGCTTGAGGGTGTTACTCCAACCGGACACGAGGGGCGGGTTTTCTTGATCCAGAGTGGCAGGCGTCGACGTTCGATTCCCCGACGACTAATAAACAGTGGCCTGCCTGTGTGTGCGTGTGTGTAGGCAGCGTGGTTAAGGGTTAATCTCCAACGTAGTCTCTGGCTAGGCACTAACTAATACGCATTGTCTTGCGTTTGTGAAGGAGACGTCCACCGACATAACCACACCGGGTTCCGACAGCAGGCACTAGGTGTATGTGTCAAGACGTACATGACTGACTATAGAAGGGACAGTCTGGCAAACAGCCCCCCGCGTCCATCAAACTATTCCAGTACTGCAGGGGAGGTGTGAAGGGTGCGGGGGATGCAACTACTAATGTGATCTTTTAGCCCTCAGTATTTGACCTCTGTTCAAACTGGCCACTTGTCCACCAAAGTCAATAAAATACTGCATCCATTCTTGCAGTTTTGCAGCAAAGCCAACATTAGACACCACCCCCGGTGAACGCTGCAGTTTTGTATTTCCTACACAATCCAACAGTTTGCAATTGTTATTCCAAAAAAAAAAAGAACCACCAGCAAGGGGATAAATCTACTATGTGCAATCTACTAATATAAATTTCAATCAATAAAAAAAAAGGGGATCAACACACCACCCCCAGTGAACGCTGCAGTTTTGTATTTCCTACACAATCTTGACAGTTTGCAATTGTTATTCCAAAAAAAAGAACCACCAGCAAGGGGATCAACAGAAGAGTTGCAGGGTGTGCTAAGTAGAGGGGTTAAATCCCCCACCCTTGGTTCCTTTAAGTAACCCCCGGTAATGCCGATGATGGTGCGTGGATTAGCAGCGCGTCTTGTGTAACTACAATGCTAATTGGCTAGCTCGCTCAAGCTAGGCTAGGCTAGGCTAGGCTAGGCTAGGCTAGGCTAGGCTAATGAGTGCTCACAAACTTATCCGCGCGGGGCCTTCGGACGTTCTCTCCGCACCCGCCTCGAACAGGTCACGTTCCGAGTGAAAAACCAAAAAAGCGTAGCCCCCCCCCCCCGTCTTTTTTTTTTTTCCGCGACTGCGGCGCGTTCGCCGGAGGACGGCGGCTGTGTGCGGTAGCTAGCCGGCTAAAGTGACAGGCACGGACGCGGAAAAAAAAATAAAGCAGGGGAGTTTCTTTATGGCTCCTCGTGCCGCGTTAACGTCCAGGGGTGGGGGTGGGAAACCTCAGCACACGCCACCGACCGACTGCGCTGTCATCGCCTCGCTGTGCTCCAGGGGACGGCGGCTGTTGCGACTTATTGCCTCGGCACGGTTTCCTGGTCGGGATGTAGAAGTTGTCCTCCTCGGCGAGTCGTGGCGGCCATGGTGAAGGCAGAGAGCCGACTGGCGGTGCGTTCAGGGACCCGATTACATCAACTGAGCTCGCACCACATTCACAAATTTGATATGTCATTTTAACCCTTGTGTGGTGTTCGGGTCTGTGGGACCCGTTTTCATTGTTTATTAAAAGAAAAATTATACAATTAATTAATTTTTCAAAGTGAGACTCACTGACTTTGGCTCATTTTCTGTGAAGAACATATATCAGAATACATATTTAATGACCACACAACATACACCCCCCTACACATTTATATTACATATAAGATGTCCGGGTCCACTGGACCCGGGGCTAATAGAAGTGAGGAAATTGATGTTCTGTGTACCACACACACACATACACACACACATACTGGTTATCATTTGGAATGATCAAATACTGATCACCAACATTCCCAATTTCATAATGTTTATTGTAATTCATGCAATATAGTAATCGCATACTTGCAGTGCATTTGGAAAGTATTCAAAGCGCTTCACTTTTTCCACAGCCTAATTCCAAAATGGACTAATTTCGTTTTTTTCCTCAAAATTCTACACACTATACCCGATAATGACAATGTGAAAACGTTTTTTTTTTTTTAGAACAAAGTATTGAGCAAAGGCTGTGAATACCTATGTACGTGTTTTTATTTTTTATTTTTTTATTTGTAATAAATTAGGAAAAAAAAAAGTAAAACAATTTTTTCACATTTTCATTATGGGGTATTGTGTGTAGAAGTTTGAGGACACATATGAATATATTCTATTTTGGAATAAGGCTATAACATAACAAAATGTGGAAAAAGTGAAGCGCTGTGAATACTTTCCGGATGCATGTAGTTTCCTTTTTCAACAGTAACAATGTCTTTTTTTAGTCAAATCTTTTTATTATAATTGTTTTAATGTTTATTCTAATTAATGCAATATAGTAATCCCATACTTGCAGTGCATCCGGAAAGTATTCAAAGCGCTTCACTTTTTCCACAGCCTAATTCCAAAATGGACTAAAATTCATTTTGGCCCTCAAAATTCTGCATGTGAAAAAGTTTGTTTTTTTAAAAACAAAGTATTGAGCAAATGCTGTGAATACCTATGCACGTGTGTTTATTTTATTATTATTATTTTTTAAATAAATTAGCAAAAAAATGTAAAAAACGTTTTCACATTTTCATTATGGGGTATTGTGTGTAGAATTTTGAGGACACGTGAATGTATTCCATTGTGGAATAAGGCTGTAACATAACAAAATGTGGAAAAAGTGAAGCGCTGTGAATACTTTCCGGATGCACTGTAGTTTCCTTTTTCATCAATAACAATGTATTTAAAAAAATAATATTTTTTATTATATATTTTTTACAAGTCCAAGTGGCTACACAAACTTTGTTTACAAACTTTGAACATACATAAAGAAAAAGAAAAAGAAACAATAATTTTAAAAAAAACACATATATGGGAATAGAACATAATACCAATGATAACTGTGATAGAGGTGTTAAAAATAATATCAATATATTAAAAAGTAATGAGAAAAATAAAAAATAATGAACATTTTTAA